>NC_056739.1:1892549041-1892579041 GCF_019279795.1 Protopterus annectens | reverse complement strand
CTACATGAAATGAGACATGGAAGAGCTCTCCGATTATGTGGCCCAGGCAGGTATGATGCTAGCCCTGAGCATCATCCTACTGTCTCCCAGAATGATACCGCACTACAAACAGAAAATGACTGACTTCAACAATTGGATAAGTTTCTGGTGTCATTGTAAGGGGATCCAGTATCTGTCTGCTTGGGATGACATGATTGACAGACCTTGATGCTTGCCAAAGATGGCCTGCATCTGTTAGTCCTGGGTTTGTGGATACTGGCTAAGGTTATTGTGACCCCTATAGTGCCTTTTTTAGGTGATGTTCCAAAGACCAAATTACCACCATGAAAGCTATAAATAAATGCAGTCTGAGGGTCATGCTGCTCAATGCTAGAAGTCTAAATCTCAAAATGCACTTGCTTGAAGCACTCCTCAAAATGGAGAACATCAACATTCGTACTGTAAAGGAGACCTGGTTTAAAGCAGCAGAAAGCAGTCCTGCGCTACCAGGCTATAACTCATTCTACACCATTCAGCCCCAGAACATGGATTAAAGCTCCAAAGATGGTGGTGTCTCTATATTCATAAAGAATATGCACACCTCCAGAGTAGAAGCCCAGCATCACACATTTGAGATACTTCAGGTACAACTAACATTGGGTAAGACGGCATTTCAGGTCGTATCCTGCTATAGTTCCCCAACCATGTCCCAAGACTCTCACTCCACATTCCTAAGCACCCTGGAAATTATTAGGGTACAACCTAACATTCTCATATTAGGTGACTTCAACTACCCCTCCATCAACTGGGAAAACTACTCATGCACTAACACAATGGCCCAACGCTTCCTGAAATTCATCAATTTCAGTGCCCTGGACCAGCTCATTCTTACCACCAGTAGAGGAAGCAACATCTTTGACCCGGATATTAGAAGCATGGGCAACCATTGCTCTACACCAGTAGTCAATTCCTCTCTGGTTAGATCTGACCACAAACTAATCACCATGGAATTCCACATCTCAACCATACCCCCCGCAAAGATAACCACCATGAAAAACTTCTCCAAAGCTGGCTTTAGGCTCCTAAAAACAGAGGTCGCTAACTTCACTTAACCAATGGAAAATAGACGCATGACTGCTAAATCATGCACCAGTGCACTGTACGGACATGTATATATATGCATTGAACTAGCCATACCCAACAGAGCAAAGATGGTCTCCTCCAAAAACAGAAGCCAATCTGGTGGTCCTGTGCCATTATAAACTGTACAACAGGAGGAAGAAACTGTTGCAGAAAAAAATGAAGCCCCAAGACTGGAAAAACTCCCTTATTAGCTTCGACAAAAAGTTGAGATCCCTCATCAAAACCTCTAAAGCCAGCTATGAAGGCAGAATTGAAGCAGACACTAAAAACAACCACAAAACCTTCTATAGTTATATCAAGAATCTCCATGGCAATACCTAGGTTTTTCTCTGAGTTACTGCATAATGGTACCTCCTATACTGAGCCAGCAGATATTGCCAACATACTGGCTGACAGATTCAGTGCCAGCTTTACCCCTCTCGACCCCCTTCCAAAGGACCAATCACAATACCGGAGGAAAGCAAGGCACCCAACATTACTGCAGCACAGGTTAAAGCTGCATTGTCCAAGGCCAAGAATACACCTTCCATGGGACTCGACGATATCCCTGCATGTGTTCTATATGAACTACAAAGTGAACTGGCACCACATCTGTGTGTCCTGTTCAAGCACAGCCTTACCTCAGGCTTTGTCCCTACTGAATGGCACACTGCTACAGTCATCCCTCTCCATAAAGGGGGATCAACTACAGACCCTGGGAATTATTGCCCCATTAGCTTGACGAGTCTGATATGTAAGGCTATGGAGCGCATCATCATGAACCTAATTAACAAGGATATAGGGAATTTCCAAAATCTAGATCCCATGCAATTTAGTTTTGTGAAAGGTAGATCATGCCTGCTCAACCTAGTTTTCTTAGAGTCAGTCACCAGAGCTGTGGATGAGGGCAAGGCAGTTCATGCAGCCTACCTCAATCTGGCCAAGGCTTTGATACCATTCCCCACTGAGGAATAATTGATAAACTCACCAAACTAGGCATCAACCCCTATATCACTAGGTGGGTTGCAAATTAGCTCATAGATAGAACTCACAATGTGAAAGTAACAGACTCCAAGTTAGACTGCCTACCAGTCACAAGTGGAATCTCACAGGGATCAATCCTGGGTCCTCTCCTGTTTAGCATTTACTTCTCAGAAGTCCAGGCCAACACGGCGGGACTCTGGCTGACCAGGTTCGCAGGCGACTGCAAGCTGGGAGCCATTATTAACTCCCTAAGTGATGTAAACATCCTACAGAAAGGCCTCACTGAGACCAATGACTGGTGTCAAAACCATGGCCTGAATCTTAATGTCAAAAAATGCATCATCATTCCCTTTGGGAAAAACTCAATTCACACTAATTACCACATCGATGTAAGCCCATTGAGCACTGAAGGTGTTATAAGAGATCTGGGCACACAGGTTGACAGCAACCTCTCCTTCAACCACCACATTGCCACTGTGGTCAGAAAGTCATTCTATGTGGCACATCTCATTACCGAGGGTTTTGCATCCAGGAAGAAAGCGGCCATCATCTCTTTCTACTCTTCCTCCATTAGCCCTATGAGTCTGATATGAAAGGCTATGGAGCACATCATCATGGACCTAAGTAACAAGGATATAGGGAATTTCTAAATTCTAGATCCCACGCAATTTGGTATTTTGAAAGGTAGATCATGCCTGCTCAACCTGGTTGACTTCTTTGAGTCAGTCGCCAGAGCTGCGGATGAGGGCAAGGCAGTTCATACAGCCTACCTCGATCTTGCCAAGGCCTTTGATACCATTCCCCACTCAGGAATTATTGATAAACTCACCAAACTAGGCATCAACTCCTATATCACTAGGTGGGTTGCAAATTGGCTCATAGATAGAACCCACAGTGTGAAAGTAGCAGACTCCAAGTCAGACTGCCTACCAGTCGTGAGTGGAGTCCCACAGGGATCAGTCCTGGGTCCTCTCCTGTTTGGCATCTACTTCTCAGATGTCCAGGCCAACACAGAGTAACTCTGGCTGAGCAAGTTCGCAGATGACTGCAAGCTGGGAGCTATTATTAACTCCCCCAAATGATTTAGACATCCTACAGAAAGGCCTCACTGAGACCAATGACTGGTGTTGAAACTGTGGCCTGAAGCTTAATGCCAAAAAATGCATCGTCATTCCCTTTGGGAAAAATTCAGTTCCCACTAATTACCACATTAATGGAAATCCACTGAACACTGAAGGTGTTATAAGGGATCTGGGGACACAGGTTGACAGCAACCTCTCCAACCACCACATTACCACTGTGGTCAGAAAGTCCTTCTATGTGGCACATCTCATTACCAAGAGGTCATCATCTCTCTCTCTTCTCTTCCATCATTATGCCAATCATCGAGTATAATGCCCAATTTGGCATGTACCTCACTAGATACATGCAACAGCTGGAAACTCCACAAAAGTACCTCATAAAGAGGATCCTAGGCCTTAAACACATGTCCTACATGGACAGACTCAAAAAACTCCACCATATTGTCTGCTAAGAGGCAATCTCTGTCTGACCCAGCTCTGTTAGAAATGCTACATCTAAAGAAATCCCAATCCCTTCGCACCACACACTCCAGAGACCTCAACCTCATTACCGCAATCAACAGAACATGATGAAGGGACAGGTTCATGACACAGAGACTGCCCATACTCTGGAATAGACTTCCTATACATGTGAAGCAGAGCACCTCACTGGCCCTCTTCAAGAGAAATTTGATGAGCGGATGAAAAATAGAAAGTTCACCCTGGGGATCACTCCAGTGGCTTTACTTGATAGAGGCACTGGGAACTAATGTTGGGTGGCACGATTCCAGGGCACTTCTATGAGCTAGCCTTGTAAACTCTCCAGGGCCTTTAGCCTAGTACACCTAAGAGCCTATGAACCTATTTGTTTGCTTATTTGTTTGTTTTATGCTAGGCATGTCAGACATCACTATTAAAAGTAAATATTCTACAACCAATAGGCATAATGAAACAGATCCTTATGGACCAAAGCTTTACACATCACTAATGAAAGAGAGTTGTTATAGTAATTCAGTACAAAGAAGCAGACTTTTTATTTCCTTAATATGGCAGGTAAAAAAAAGTCATAAATCTATAATGTTCCTGAGACTCATTGTCAGGTACTTGCTCAGCATGTCAGTAAATCCATGGTCAAAAATGTTTTTAGTAATAAATACACAACTCATAAAGCTTGTATTAATAGCAGAGATAAAACTCTAACCAATGAAAACAGCTGAGTGCAACAGCAGTTGAACATACCCTAAAACAGACATAAAATTAGCTAACATTTTGTCCGCTCTCCATATCCTATCCATTGTCAATCATTTTCTGCCACAACCTATTTAGTGCTATTTAATGATAGTTTAACTTTGAAGATTGATGGTGCCACAGGGATTAAACTACAAGGGATATGCATATACTTACATCTTGTGTCTAGTGTGAACTGCAAAATAGAATTTGGAACGATGTATGAAAGTGTTTATTGTTCGTAGGTTTTAGCTTCATACTGGGCAAATGACCACCAGGGTCTTTACAAGCCTAGCTGTGCAACCCAACACAATTTCGTCCCAGAACTACTTGGATGCCTGCATGGTGGTTTATATTAGTAAGGAGGTAGTTACAGGTGTTGTGTGTGTGTGTGTGTGTGTGTGTGTGTGTGTGTGTGTGTGTGTGTGTGTGTGTGTGTGTGTGTGTGTGTGTGTGTGTGTGTGTATATGGAATGGGTTATGTTATTTGGGGATTAATTTACTTACCGTGGGCATCTGTCCATCAGAGATATTGCGGTAAGCCTAGAGGTGAATTTTTGATTTCACGTTCAAGGGTCAAGGTTTATTTTGAACAGGGTCAGGGATAAACTCTGATTCACATAGATGGGGAGCTTATTTCATAGTGCAGGGATCCTTTGAGACACATATTGGTCCCTCTAGTAGGTTCTATTTATGTTGCAGACAAAATTCAGGTTCTTGGATGTAGTGTTTCTAGTGTCTATATCAGTTCACCGAAACGGCTGAAGTTCGAACACCATATGTTCGAACTTCTAACCACAAATTTCACAAACATGGAAGTCTTAGAACAGCAATTTTTTTCCCAGGAAAAAAATCGCTGTTCCAAGAAACAAAGACACGAAAATCCAAACTAACAAAACTGGAACAAGAAAAGGAAACAAGCAGGCAATGGAATATCCAACTGTTTATTGTATGTAAGTGCTTTCACTGAACAAAATACTTCAGCTTCTTCAGATAAGTAAAAACTATTCACTTCCCAGTTTAAAAACGTTACACAAACCTGCTGAGCCAATGGGCTGGGACAGCCCAAGTACATGACGTCATGCAGCATGAATCATTTAAAGCAACATTGACTATATAAACCACGTTGCCCAAATGATAATCTTAATCATCTAAAAAAGGTTAATAATAAAGTTTACCATTTCCAACCCAAGAAAATAAATACAAAGACAACTGGGATGGTAAATGATGCTTAAATATAGACCATTATTATATGAAAAATAATAAATAAAATGTGTACTGTGTAAATATGTAACATTGAAATATACTGTGTCATGTTATTAAATTGAGTTACATTATGTTAGTGTAAAAAAACAAAATGAGTGTGTAAATACATCATACAAGACTCATTCGCCCTGCCTTCTCGTATTGTTACATATAAAAACATATAAAACCATAAAAAAATCTTAATTTTTGTAAAACAAACAAGCTGCCACCCCTATCTTGCCAGGGCTTTGAGCTTCACCAAGCTCTTCATAGATACGGCTTCATTTAACCCTGGAAAAGAGTAAGCAGCAGTTGCAATTTGCCATTCAACTTTAGCCTCTTCTAATTTGAGTTCCCAGGGCCCCCCTCTTTTGTTATGTTCTACTTGTAAAACCGCAAATAAGAAATTGTGACTTGGGAAAATGAGGGTGTGTCTGGCTAAAGCACTAGTACTAGTTTTGTTCATAATGCTGTACTCGTGCTCATAAATCCTCTGTTTTAATTTCCTGTCTGTTTCCCAATATAAAATGCTTCACAACCATCACAGAAAGCTCCATAAACAACCCCTTGAGAATCACAGTTGTATCTGTCATGGATGTAATATACTTTATCTGATTTTTACTCTGTCAGTTAATTTAATGAACTTGCATTGACAGCATCTCCCACATTTTATCATGCCTGTATTAAATTTAGAAGTCCTTTTTCGGCCTTTCAAAGAAACCTTTCAGGTTTACGCCCCTCCTAAAAGTTAGATGGGGTGTCAAACCTAAAGAACTTCTAAGATGGTGATCGTCCGAAATGAATGCCCAGTTCTTGTTGACAATTTCTCTAATGACTCTAGAGTCAAGTGAGTAAGTTGTTAGCAGTCTAGCTGATTTGTCTCCCTCCTGTATGTTTGTTAAAGCAGGAGATGCTAAAATGTTAGTGTGCGACTCTGGCATGTTATAACCTTTGTGTAGCAGGGGGGGGTAAAGTGGCCTGATGACCTTTTACTAATGACTTCTTCGAACACAGTGGCCACAAAGGCCATTGGATACCCTCTCCTATTAAACATGGATCTTAACAAGTCACATTCAGTAATAAAATCACTGAAGTCACTAACCATTCTGGCAGCCCTTATTGCTTGTCCCTTCACCACTGCTTTTTTCTGGTGTAAAGGATGACAAGTGGAAAAATGCAGAAAGGCATTGGAATAGGTTGGCTTACAGTATATGGTGGCTCTAAATCTGTGGTTAACAAGGTCCTTTGCTAGATGAATATCCAAAAAATCAATGTAATCTGTGCCTATTTGGAAAGTAAAATCCAAAAAGGTAGTATAAGTTTTAATCTCACTGATGAATTCATCAATCAAGTTTACTTCACCCTTCCATAGAAAGAACATGTCATCCTGGTACCTAGTGTACCAGACCACATTGTTCTTAAAGGTAGGGGAATTAAACAAATAGGACCTTTCCCAGTAAGCCATAACAGTGTTGGCAAAACTGCTGCCACATGCAGCTCCCATAGCAACGCCACTTGTCTGGAGGTAAAATTCATTGTTAAAAAACAGAAAATTATTAAGTAATACAGTCTCAAGTAGTGTTTCAATGACATGCACCTCTTGGTTTTCCATGCCACTCATGTGCAAAAAATCCCTAACCCACTCAATACCAACTATTTGAGGGATTACAGTATACAAATCCTTAATGTCCACTGTAAGAAACACTAAATTGTCATTAACGTCCAAGTTATTAATAGACTTAAAAAAGTGCCATGAGTCCTGACAAATTTGTTGTTCCAATTTGAGTATTGGTTTAAGTTTAGAGTCAACGTATTTAGCACAAGCATACAAAATGGAACCACGGCCATCCACAATAGGTCTAAACGGTGGGTTAGTTAGATTTTTATGTATCTTTGGGGTTCCAAAAAAGGTTGGTATAACTGGAGCAGGCATAGACAAATAATGGTATGTATCAATGTCTATACTCCCTTCTAGGAACAAGTCAGAGAGAATCCCATTGACAGACTTGTATGCTCCATTGAACTGGTTACGACTGATTTTTTCGTATGTTGTACTGTCTAGGACCAAGTTCATCTTACAGTTGTAGTCATGTTGACCCATAAACACTAACCCTACACCTTTGTCAGGTTGCATGACATGCACTTGACAAATATTCAGTAAACTGATGAAATCAAATTCATCCGGAGTGATATTTTTATGGGTGTTACTGATGTGATGATTACTTGTGAACATTCTCTGAAAAACAATTTCACATGTTTTCTCAAAGAGTGCTAGAGATTCATGCATGTGAGAAGTGAGTTGGAACCCATGAGTAATCGTAGATTAAGTTTATGAATGAAAAGTTTTAAATCAATGATAAGTTTGACCATGCTGGCCCTCCTATCAGGTACACATGTTAAGCCTTTTGAAACACACACACAACACAAGCACACCAAAAAAAATCAATCCACACACATACACTTAAATCCTACATCTAACCCTACACTAAACTGTACAGACACTACTACCTATCCATTTACCTTAACCCAAACCTTAACCCTAAGGTCTGTCACTATCGCACACTCACCTGACCCGCGCCCTAACCCTAACCCACCTATCCCGCCCTAACCCTAAAGTCTGGCACTATCGCACACCCACTTCACCCGCACTCTAACCCTAACTCACCTAACCCCTGCCCTAACCCTAATATCCACACAATTGTACACTTACCTGAACCCGACCCGTAACTTCCCACCACAGTCCTGATAATCGCGAAGCCACAGAAACGGCCCACCAAAATCTTTCCATGGGAAAGAATTCGGTGTTCCGCAGGTTCGCAATAATCAGTGTTAGAACTTCACAGTTCGAACATCTGGTATTCGATATTCAGCTGTTTCGACAGACTGATATAGACCCATGTTTCTGGTGTTGTTTGTCTTGTGGATGTATAATAGATCCATCAGAGCTGGATCCGATGATGCCTTATGTGATAGGCATAGATCACCTCTCAGTAACCTGTAGGGGAGTGAGTACCAAGATAGGACTTTAAGGCAATCTGTGTAGGACAGGTTATTCATACCCTGAATTTTCCTGTTGAGGAACCCTTGAGGTCATTCCAACTGATGCAAGTGCCTGGCACTGTATTCAATGATGAGTCTGATAAGGGCCGAGTAGAGTGGCACTATTACTTCTTTGGGCCTAGATTCCATATCCTTGCTTATGAGATGGTCATTATAGAATGATGTTCTTTCTATATTGGTTATGTGTTAGTCAAATGACAAAATACTGCCTACATATATTCCCAGATCCCAATCGGATCAACACTTAGGGGTGTTTTATCAATGAAGTAATTAGCTTTGGTAGATGCTTTCCCAAAAAGCACACACACACACACACACACACACACACACACACACACACACACACACACACACACACACACACACACACACACACACAGACACACACACAGACACGCTTGTCTGCACAAGAGAAATACTAACAAAATTATGCTATATTTCTTCCACAAGCATGCAGAGAAGTGGATACACTGTTTTGTTTCTAAAGTTAGAATACTACTAGTTACTGAAACATTATTTATTTAACTTTTGCTGACTGGGAAAGTTCGACTAGGACACAGCCTATTTTCAGCAGAGAGCCAGGGAGAAACAATCCAGAAACATGTCAGGAAACCAGAGTACCCAGAGGAAACCCACATGAACACAGGTAGTACATGCAGACGGCACCCCAGCTGAGAATCAAACCAGAAAACCTCTTGCTGTGAGGCAAACATATTAACTACTGCACCACTGAGCTGCCCATAAACATATGCTCAAATTAGGAGGTGGTGATGTATTTATTTCATATTGTTAATAGTTCTACCAGTGGCATGTAATACATCACAGATGTCTAAAGATTTCAGATATTACACTTTTTTTCTCTAGCTGTCATTATTGATTTACTTATTTTATTTATTTATTTGTTAAATAGGGTAAAGGACAGATACTTGTGGAGCATTTTCAGGTTCAGTCTGACTGTAACATTCCACAATAAGCAATAAAAAGATTAAAAACAGATTACACAAATGGTAGTGTTACATAAATGAAAACTACACAAAGTTAAGTCACATTTCCCTATATCATAAATGAGAAATTTGCAAAGGTATTTCAAGTAGGACATAAAAGTTTGTGCAAGGTAGAGGGAACTAAGCAAGAACCGTATAAAATTATATTTTGAAACAACATTATTCAAAGAGTAAATAGTGTCTTCAAAGTCATATGATATGGGATGGGCATTATTATGTTTCTGGCCTGGTTAGAGTGAACTAATTAATATTTCCTGTGTTGAAACATTTGCATTTTGGTTGCTCGTAGAGATATGTTTTTATATTTTTCTTGAATATTGGGAATGGGAAGGTGCCTGGTATGTGTTTGGGAATGGCTTCTTAGATTTATGCAGCCATAATAGAGAAAGGATCTGTTAGTCAGAATATGGATAGTAGAGTAATGAAGCTGAGACTGGCGGTGGGTAGATGTCTGAAATTCTATGGAACACATTTTAATGTGAGTGTTCTGCAAAAGAAGGCGAAAGATTAAAAAGTAATGATTTTCAATATCATTGATCCTGGGAAGATGGCAATTCTTTGAAGGATAGGCAGCCACTTTATTTGGCAAGGGTGATAAAGTGGTGTTCTCTTTCAATGGAGAGTACTATAAACCTGTGGATATTGTTGGTGGGGGCTTGGAGAAGAGGAAGGCTGTTTTTTGAGGTGGAGGTAGTTAGGCGGAGGGTGTATTCCAACTGATGGAGGAAGATATCCCCGCCTTTGGCTGTTGTTCCTGAAATGAACGTGACGTGAGAAATTTTCCTGGCCTAGAATAGGAGTTTGTTCACTTTTGCTTTGATTACTTGCATTTGATGCTGGAAGTTTAAACAAGGCTCTAACCACTACCCTAGACATCTAGAGACATGAATGTTTTCAAAGGATTTCTTTTTTATCTAGTTTAATGCACTATTTGGAAGAGTGTCTTACTCTGTAATGTATGTAATCTGTTTTTACTATTTGGTTGCTCCAAATGAATTCATGTTGAATTATTGAAGGTATTTTCAGCGAACAAAAAAAAGGAAAAACATTTACCAAAACCACCTTCAATGGACATTTCAACAATTTTGTTTTTGCAGGGAAGGGGCAAGCCCCCCCCCCCCCCGCACTCTTAGACTGATACATACCTACTCTGAGGTCACACAACAGTGGAGAAAAAAAGCAAACTCCACTGTTGATAAACAGTACTCATTCTTTTTGTGTTCACTGAAATTATATTCAATGAGCCAAAGTGTTCCCATTCCAAACAGAAATTATTTTGGAATTAAGAAGAGTATGTTGGAGAAGCCATTGGTTATGGTTTGTGATCTCTGTTTGGAGGAAGGCAAACATGCCTGTCCTGTAGATAAACATATCATGTGCATATAGCAGATTTGTTAGGCTCTGGAGATCTTAGAGAAGTAGAGAAGTTTGTTAATATATAAAAGGCATGGTATTTGAGACAATTGAGGAACTGAGGAATGCCCTTGTGGAATGGGGCCAGTATGGAGATGGTGGGGCGAAGTTGCACTGTGAAAGCTCTATTAGACAGAAAATTCTTGAACCATCATGTGGATAGAGAACTGCATTTCTCTTTGCTAGTGTGTTGAGCCATATGGGATGGTGTAAATGCCTATGTTAGGTCAATGAATGCAGCCTTGATGATGTATTTAGATGGCGGATACTGTCCTTCCACCAGACCAAAAGCTGTGCTGAAGAGGGGATAACATTTTGTATGTTAGGATGTAGTGATTCAACTGGCTGAAGACTAGTTTCTCTAATGTTTTTACTAAGGTTGGGAGGACTGGTGTAGATCTGAAGTCAGTGACAGAAGAGGGGTTTGGAAGACTTTGAGTTAGGCTTGACCTTGAATTTTTTTCAATTGTTGTGTCAAGGCACCTTTACAGATGCAGGATTTACAGAAGTGTTTAGTGAGATTAGTATGTGTGATTTGCTCAGAGAGCCGAGCCAGTGTGCTTGCCATTAATTATAATAGGTGGCATTGATGGTATAGAGGTGTGAGAGTTTTTGATGTCTTTGGTGGTTATTACTTTGAAGTGAAATGGTAGTATCAGTTGGGACATATATTTGAGATAGTGGGCTGTTGCTTGATGGGTGATTTAGGTTTAAGAGGCTGAAAATCTCTACCCCGAAGTCCTCTGTGGTTAGGTAACCAGATGATGGAGGCACATTGCCATTTTTTGAGGGTCCTTGGTGGAGAATCTGCTTTTTAATGTTGTTCTTAAGTTTCCAAAACTACTTTTGATTATATAAGGTTGCATTTTAAGCTGAAGTGAGAAAGTGTGACATAATCTCTGTTTTTATGAGTGTGAGATATTTTCCATGATATCCCCTCATTCTCTTTAATTTTATAAAATTATTGTAATTTACTTGTTAACCATTTGTTGTTAAATTACCTGTATAATCTAGTAAGTGCTGAAATATTTGAGTCTTGGAGATTGAGAAGGAAATCAATGAGGCATCAATGATGTCATTGTGTTCTTCTATTGCTAGAATTTAATTCTAAGAGTGCTGATAGGGGTATGCATTGAGGTTTTGAATGTTTTTGTGACTGTAGCTAAAAGAAAATTAACTTTTCTTATACATTCAATGGTATATACTAGGCTAGTGATCAAACAGACTCTTTGAAGCCTAGGCACTATACTCCGCACAATCTACTACTTCTGACCCTAAGAGTCCAAGGATGCAAACCATGGGTGAATCTATGGATCTCCATCCTCATCTAGGATGGCTTTATTGATATCAGGAGAGAATTTATCTGACACAGAGTAGAGCTTGTTCCATAGGTGGGGTAGCCTCTGGGAGAGATATCTATCCTCAAAAAACAAATAAGTGAAAAGATAGCAGATACTTCCTAAAACAGAAATTTATTAAACATTAAAAATGGTAAAGCGCTTTTCATCTACTCAATAGCAGACTTCATCAGACCACCATTTAATACAGAGAATCCTTTAAATACTAGTGTACACCAACAGTTACCACCCCCATTGCGTAGATGAAAAAAGCTTTATCATTTTTAATGTTTAATATATTTCTGTTTTAAGAAGTATCTGCTATCTTTTCGCTTATTTGTTTTTTGAGAGTTTGTTCATTTTTGCAAAGTTTCTAGAGATATCTATCCTACCACCAGATTTGTTTTGTATACACGTTGTAGCCCCTAGAGTGAGTAGTGGTAGTGTTACCAGTTTTATGAATAGGCAGGTCAGGTAGAGCAGGTCATTGTAGGTCAGGTATAGGAGTTAGAATCAGGCAGAGTAAAGTGATAGGGCACTGTTCTCCTCTATAGATTAACAAACACATACTGAGATTTTTCTTGTGAAGAAAATGTTATGTTTTTTTCATGTTGGTCAATATGTTTAGTTACACACATGACAAAGGCATCATTATATTCATATATGGGCCTGATAAGAGAAAAGCAGAGGGAGACAATAGCTTTTTTAGACCAAGAGGATATGTTAATTAATCAGGTTATGCAGAAGCATTTACTAATGGTACCTGATATATTCTAGTCGGAGAGAGCTCTTTGTTTATGGATGCACCTAGGTCCCTAATGACAGCATCAACTTTGAGAGGATTCTATTTATGGGACAGATGCAGAAGCTTTCTTTCCTGCTAAAGAATGCAATATTGTATTTGTTTGCACTGTGTATGAGTCCATTGTCCTGCTACCATTGTACGTTGACATGGGTTGGGCTTTCTTGAAGGATATGAGAGTCATCTGGTGAATTAATGATGCCACTTAGTTTGTAGTCATCAGTAAACCTAGTTATTCAGAGACAAGCAATGTCTGCATGGTCATCAGTTGTACTGAAGAATGGAATAGTATCAAAGGGCGTGACCAAATTCAAGTAGACAGTGTACACTGATATTTCTTCATCCATTATTTATATGACATTTTTAGAAGGAATATACCATATTTAGTGGATAAGATCTTACTAGACAAAACCAATTAAGGATTGGTAGTCTGTCAGTATTATTATTTATATGATCGATAATGATATATTGTACTGTTATGCAACAGATGCTAGAAAGGTTGATTTGTCTGTAGTACCCAGGATTCATGTTTGAGCTGCTTTGTTGGAGGGTTACATCAATACCTTGATACCTGTCTTTCAGGCCACAGGCATAGCCCCCCAGCAGTAATCGTTCTTTAACTAAGGAATGGGGTCCATTCCCATCATGGTATTAGAAACCCAAGAGATTTGGAGAAATAAAAAAAATGGAGAGACTAAGATTCAACATGATTAAGATGGAATCAGTAAGGTTGTGTTTTGCTGTATTTAGGAGGCAACCTGGTATATTGTATGAAACCACAAAACCAACTTGGTATATTGTGTGAAACTATATAGAGTAGGTAGTTTTGGATAAGGATGTAGGATCTGTTCAGAGATGAATGTAGATGCCTAAGGGATGTGTTTGTGTGTGAGTGAGTGGGAGGATACAATAGCTTGGAGGGGTTTGAGCTAACATTCTCATCCAGTATGTTGGCAATGCTCTCTGAGTCAGAGTGGGTTGAGCCATCTTTGATCATCTCAACAGCTATGTTCTGTACAGAGATTTATATTATAGTTTAAAAATGTTGCAATAATAAATACCCTTCGCTGTTAAAAAAAAAAAAAAAAAAAAAAATTATTAATCCACTAACACCTCAGCTTAAAGCCTTTCAAGGTTCTAAGAAAAAAATCATCTCAACTGTATTTGTACAGAAAACAATTAAACAAAATAAATGAAATTTGAGACTTAGTTCTCCGGTTCGATCCTCGGTTGGGGTGCCTTCTGTGCAGAGTCTGCATGTCCTTCCTGTGGTCACGTGGGTTTCCTCCGAGTGCTCCAGTTTCTTCTCACATCCCAAAGACATGCTGTAGGTGGACTGGATACTCTAAATTAACCCTAGGCATGAGTGTGTGCATGTGTGCGCCTTCAGTGGAAAGTTGGGCACTGGGCTGGCAAGCCGACACCATGTTCTGAGAGACTGCCTTCCAAACTATTTGCAAATATACAGAGCTGAGTATATTTTTTTTGGTTATAGAATTTAATTGTTGCTTAGATCTCTGTTGAAACTGTTGTCTCACTGTTCTGAGAGACTGATCTGCAAATATACAGAGCTGAGTATATATTTTTGGTTTTAAAGTTTGTACTCTTAGTTGTTGCTTAGATCTCTGTTGAAACTGTTTTGTCCCACCCACCTTCCCTATTTTTGGTTTGTAGTTTAAAGTTGGTGGCTTTTGCAGTTGCCCGCCCCACTGTAGATTTGATATGGGACACTCCCCCATCCCATCTCTTTACCACATTCTACCTAATGAACTCCTTCTGCACTTGCTTTTAGTCCTCTTTAATTTAATTGCATTTTTTAAACTGTGTTTGGTCTAATATTGCTACATACTCGTGTGCTAGCTTGCATTGCATGTGAATTGTTTATACTACTGTTTTTGCTACTTTTCTGTAAAAAAAAAAAAAAAAAAAAAGAACCGAAAGCCTATTTCTTATCTTTCCTGGAACTAATGTTCCAGATACAGATTTGCTGTATCCAGGACTGTATGTAAGCTTCTGAGCCCCCCAAGCCTTTCTGTGTTGGAGGGAAGCCTTCTAGCTTATCAGTGGGAGTGGTAAGCACGAGGTAACCTATCTACCACATAAGGAGTGGTTCTGGCCCAGAAATTGTAGTTATTGGCCGTTTGGGCAATCTCTTCCATCTCTCTCAACTTTCTGATTTGAAAGCCTGCATTTGCAATTGTTTCTGTCCTGTAACTCGTCTAGTGCAGATACAGATTCTTAGTTTTTGCACTTAAATTTGCTTATTCATACTCAGCACTTGATCAGAACTTGTAAGCACTAGATAAGCTACTAATTACTATAGCACTCAATCTTCCTCATTACCTAGAGGAAAACAGTTTTTGTACTTACTTTTCTCACTTGCTTAGAGAAAAACAGCTCTTGTACTCACTTTCCTCACTTATCTAGAGGAAAATAGTTTTGTATTCAGGCATGTCCAAGTGTCAGCTCCCGGTGTTCTCTCCTGTCTATATGATGAATATGGGCATCTTGAGGCAATGTAGAAATTGCCTCATGTACACAGACAACCCTCTCCTCCTACCACCCAACACTACAACCTGTGAGAGATGCACTTATCTAGCCAAACTGGAGGTAAAGCTCTCTCCAACCAAGACTGAACTTGACAGTCATGAGGAAAAGGTAAACATTTGCACCACACCATATTCATCAAATAGTCTCACTAAATCTACACCACCAAAATCCACACATAGTAACACAAAAACATTTGCGGAGGCTCTCAGTAATAATCTGTCTAAGCAACAGAGACCTCCAAAGGAGAAACGCAAGCAACCTCCATCCCCCAACACAACCCAAATGACACATAGTCCACTGACTCAGTGTGCCACTCAACCACAGCTGATAAGACAAAACAATGTACCCAACACACTAGTCACAGGTGACTCTATAGTCAGGCACACTGACGTCCCACTCAGGAGGCTAAACAAGGAGAAGGTTACTGTCAGCTGCCTGTCGGGTGCCAGGATCCGCCACATAACCCACGCACTCAGGTCACTCCACAACAAGTACAAATATGACGCTGTCATTGTCCATGTTGGTGTGAATGACCTGAGACGTACCTCCCTAGACTACATGAAAAGAGACATGGAAGAGCTCTCCGATCTTGTAACCCAGGCAGGTATGACCCTAGCCCTGAGTACCTTTCTGCCATCGCTCAGAAAGGACAAAATGATTGACTTCAACAATTGGCTAAGCTTCTGGTGTCATACTAAGGGGATCCACTATCTGCTTGGGATGACATGGTCGATAGACCATGATGCTTTGCCACAGATGGCATGCACCTGTTGCCCCTGGGATTCCGAATACTGGCTAAGGCTCTTGTTGCCCCTATAGTGCCTTTTTTAGGCAAGGTTGAAATAACAAATTCACCACCATAACAGGAACAGGCAAGCAAAAACTGAGGGTAATGCTACTCAATGCTAGAAGTCTAAATCTCAAAATGCACTCACTCGAGGCACCCCATAAAATGGAGAACATCAATATCTGTGCAGTGACTGAGATCTGGTTCAAGGCTCCAGAGAGCACACCTGTACTACCAGGCTATAACTCATACCACACTTTTCAGCCATGTAACCTGGACCAAAACACCAAAGGCGGAGATGTGTCCATATTTATTAAGGATATCCACACCTCCAGGCTAGTTGCTCAGCACAATGCATCCGAGGTTATCCAAGTGCAACTAACTCTCGGCAAAACTGCAATCCAAATTGTAGCTTGCTACAGATCCCCCACCATGCCCCAGGATTCCCACTCCTCTTTTCTTGATGTACTGGAAAATATTAGGGTTCAAACAAACACCCTAATAATGGGTGACTTCAACTACCCCACCATTAACTGGGAAATCTACTCATGTACCAACTTCTTAGCTCAATGCTTTCTGGAATTCATAAACTCCAGTGCCCTGGATCAACTTATCCACACCCCCACCAGGGGCAACAATATCCTAGACCTAGTCGTTACCAACATGAGTGACCGGTGTTCCACACTTGAAGTCATCTCCTTGTTGGTCTGATCCGACCATAAGCTAATCACCCTTGATATCCACATCCTGCCCCACCCCCCATTAAGCAAACCACAGTAAAAAAATTCTCCAAAGCCAACCTCATGCTTCTTAAGACAGAAGTGGTGAACTTCATGACACATATGCAGATGGACAATACAGTTACAACTGCTGAATCCTACACAAATGCACTCTATAAGCACTTACACGACTGCATGGATCATGTTATCCCAAACAGAACCAAGACACTATCCTCCAAAAAAAGGAAGCCAATCTGGTGGTCCCCTGCTATAAACAAACTGTACAACAAAAGGAAGAAACTGTTGCAAATGAGAGTAAAATCCCATGAGTGGAGGAGCTCCCTGGTCAGCCTCAGTAAGAAGTTGAGATCCCTTATAAGATCCTCCAAATCTAGCTACGAAAACAAAATTGCCACTAGTTCCAAGGACAACCACAAAGCATTCTATAGCTATGTCTAGAATCTTGATGGCAACACCCAGATCTGCTCTGAGTTACAGCACAAAGGCACGAAAATTACAGAACCAACTGATATTGCCAACATCCTGGCAGATAGGTTCAGTGCTAACTTTACCCCCTCTCACCCTTTAAAGGGCCCATATCTATACAGGAAGAATGCAGAGTCCCTGTAATCACAACTACGCAGGTAAAAGCTGCACTCTCTAAAGCCAAAAACCCAGCATCCATGGGACCGGACAACATCCCAGGCTGCGTTTTACACGAACTTCAGAATGAACTGGCTCCCCAATTAAGCACCAAGTTCAAAAGTAGCCCTGCATCAGGTTTTGTGCCCACTGAATGACACACAGCAACAGTTATCCCACTCCACAAAGGGGGAGCCACCACTGATCCTGGGAACTATCGACCTATTAGCCTGATGAGCCTGGTCTGCAAGGCCATGGAACATATCATCATGGAACTCATAAACAAAGACATTGGTAACCTCCAAACTCTGGATCCCACCCAGTTCAGGTTTGTGAAAGGCAGATCATGCCTCCTGAACCTGATCGACTTCTTTGAGGCAGTCACCAAAGCCATAGATGAGGGTAAGGTGGCTCACTTAGCCTATCTTGTCCTCACCAATGCTTTCAACACCATCCCCCATTCTGGAATTATAGCTAAACTCACTAAACTAGGTATAAATCCTTATGTCACAAGATGGGTTGCCAACTGGCTCACTGACAAAACCCACACTGTAAAAGTTGCAGACTCCAAATCTGACCTCAAAGAAGTGAAAAGTGGACTACCACAGGGTTCCATCCTGGGACCTCTCCTGTTTGGTATCTACTCTTTGAAGTACAGGCTAACACAGAAGGCCTCTGGCTAACAAAGTTTACAGATGACTGCAAACTAGGAGCCATAGTCAAGTCCCCAAATGATGTGGATATCCTACAGAAGGGCCTCACTGAGACAGATGCCTGGTGTCAGAGCCATGGCCTCAAGCTCGATCCCAAAAAGTGCAGTGTCATCCCCTTTGGTAAAAACTCTGTACTCATGAACTACCACATAGGCAGCAATCTACTTAACACCAAATGCGTGATAAGAGACCTTGGGACCCAGATGGACAGTAGTCTCTCATTTGATAGTCACATCACCACAGTAGTCAGGAAGTCCTTCTACGTGGCACACCTCATTATAAAAGGGTTCTCATCCAGGAAAAAAGAGGTCATTGTTCCCCTCTACTCGACACTCATTAGACCCATTATAGAGTACAACGCCCCTTTTGGAATGTACCTCACAAGCCATCTGCAGCAGCTGGAAAGACCACAAAAGTACCTCACAAAGAGGATTACTGGCCTCAAACAAATGCCCTACACTGACCGCCTCAAAAAACTCCAGCTTTACTCCATAGCATATCGCCTACTCCGAGGTGATCTGTGACTAACATATAAAGCTATGCCAAACCCAGAGCTGTTGGACATGCTACACCTAAAGAAATCCCAATCCCTCCGAGCTACACGCTCTAGGGACCTAAACCTTGTCATCACAATAAACAGGACATGCTGGAGGGATAGATTCCTGTCCCAGAGACTTCCCATTCTCTGGAACAGGATACCCATCTATGTCAAGCAAAGTTCTTCATTAGCAATCTTCAAGAAAAATCTTGATGAGTGGATGGAAAATAGGAAATACACTCCGGGGATCACTTCTGTGTTTCTGCTCGACAGTGGCACAGGAAAATAACTTTCTTGGGTGGCGTAAGCCAGGGAACCTTGTTGACTAGGCTTACGTAGGCCCTTAGGCCGATAGCCTAGTTCCTACCTATGAACCTATGAACCTATAAAACTCCACTGCCAATCATGAGTGGATAGGAGATCTGCTGTGATGACCCCTAACTGGGAAAAGCCGAAAGAAGGAAAAGAAGAATGAAATTTGAGATTTAAAATTTAAAACCCACAATCCCTTATTCATTAAGGTAAGCTACTTAAATAACTATTCACATCATATAAAAATAAACATTTATCAATAAAACCTTACAGTAAATATTTCATCAACAATTCCTCATTTATTCCCTTCATCGTTGCAAAAAATTAATTTGAAGAATTCACATTAATAAAAAGTTTTTTTAGGAAATCACTTATAGTGGATCAGACAGAAGATATTTATTTCATGATGAATTATGCTCCCATTGTAGGGGTATTATTCCAAATTATAAAGAAATATTGGTATATAGTGATATCCAAAGAGAACTTGAGCATATTGCAGTTGGAGATTTTTATACTGCAATTCTGCAAACGTAGGCAATTATGTAGTAGATTCCTTGCAACCAGGAGAAATAAGAGATAATTTTATATGTAAGGGGTGTTCAATTTATCCCTTCTTTTTGGCAAATAGTATAGTGTCCATAAATGTTAATACATTTACAGTGCAAGAAACTAGGAATTATTATTTAGGAGTAGTAGTATATAGGGTGAAGTGACCATGTGAGAACTTTTATATAGAACTGACTTCCAGACACTCAAGAAAAGAAACTCAGAAAGATATTAGAGATATTTGCAATGGGGTACCTTCAATTCATTTAGAAATGTACTTTAGGGATTTTTATGGGAAAGATCCAGGATCCCTAAAGTTTTTTGTAATGTATACTTGTGGATGTCCTAAGTTATTTTTGAATGTGAGAGATGTATTATTAAAGAAAGAAGCATGGCTTATTTATGCTTTTCAGACTTTACAACCTAGAGGAATGTATAATGAATTGCTGATAAAATATGTATTTTAAGGTTTTACTGATAAGCAACATGTGACATGTCACATGCATTCAACAGCATTCAGAAGCAGTCAACATGTAACTATAAGCATTCATACACTTCCTGTTCACCTTTCAGTATTATGTAAACCTCTTCCTTATTTAGCTTTTGTGCAGTAGAATTCCTTTCTCTGTGTTACAGAACATTTATGTTTATATCAGGGCAGTTAATCACATTATTGCAATTTTTAAATTTGATTGCAGATACTGGTTTATGCAAATTTAAATAAGATGCTCTGAAGTTTGCAGAAAAAGTTATAGAGTTCATACTTTTATTCTAAGAGGTTTGTGTTTGTTTCTCTCAAAGTTTCATTTTCCTTATAATGCAGGTATGCAGCCAGTCTTGTATTCTGTCTGTGAAGCTCTTCAGGGTCGGCCATATTGGCAGCGAGTTGGTGACAACATATGCTACTACAGGTTAGTCCAGTTTTACCTAAGAAATCAGTATATTGAAATTCCCTAGCAAGAATAGTATTTCATGACACAACTGAGGAGAAAAACGTTTGTTGTACTGTGTTATTTCTTTCCTTCATTTTCATTTCCCGCTTATCCTGTACAGTGTCAGTGAGAGGCTATTGTTTATACTTCCATACAACTAGTGCATGGGGATCAGTAATTAAAGGAATGAGAACCCCTTGCTAGGCAAACACACACAAACACTCTCGCATGCACAGGCACACTCACATGCAATGTGTGCATGCACTAATTCACTTTCCTGCGTGTACTTAGCTGTCAGTATTTGAAAATCAATATTGATGGATTTACAGTACATTAGCAAGCCAAATGGCATCAGAAGTACTTGGTCTATGGATGTAAACCTCTTCTGTAACATGAACAGCTTGGTTTGCAAGGACATGTTTATCTAGCAGAGGATACCACTGCTCTGGAATAGACTCCTCGTTGACTTAAAACAGAGCTCATCCCTCTCCATGCTCAAGTGCAACATGAATCTATGTATGGGCAATAGAAAATTTACTCAAGGACTGCCCCTTGTGCTACTAATGGACAGAAGCAACTGTTAAATACTTTATCCTATATTTATATATGGTATGATCACAGGTATTCTCATTAGGGGTAATAAGAAATTATTAGCCAGGGGATGTATAAGACCAAACCATCACCAAATAGGATATATTAATTCTAGCATCAAAAGGGAAATTGGCTAGGCTTAAAATGGTATGCAATGGCAGCTAGCTTTGTACTTCTCTATGAACCTATACTATGCCTCTCTTTACTGCTTCTTTTTACACAGATATTAATTATCAATATATTTACTAACTCACCTACTATTTTGCAGAAAGAAATATAATAGCCATTGATTATCTAATTTTACAAGCAAAAACAAAATACCAGACAAATGTTTAATGTCTTCAGCACCTGTATGCCATAAGAGTATAAAGCACATTTCTCATAATCATTATTAAATTCTTTTGCAATGATGCCAGTGTTAACATACTTTTGCAACACAAAATAGATTTTTTGCATGATTTTTTATGTTATGTAGGACAGTGACACATATATCAATGTTGTCATTTGGATATTATTTTGAAAATGATAAAAAAAATTGTATTTAAGTTCTAAATAAGTTAGATATATCAGACCTTTACTGAAACTAACATGGACCCTCACCTGTGTGACAACCACACTGTGCCTAGACTTGTCTTAGATCTCTCTTTATATTATTCTCAAATACACGTTCAACAGACTTTTTCTAATACAGGAATGTTTCTTTCTGCATTTAAAATAACAGGCACAGCTGAAAACAACTGACTACATTTAACGAAAATGGTACAGTAGATGGTTTTAGTTTCCAAAAATCATTGACACTTCTGTGTGCATGTTTTTAAGTCATAAATATCACCTGCACCAATATTTGCCTGTTATTTGATCACTTGAATTCTTCTAACTGGCGAAAAACACCACATTATGAAACAGAGTCAATCTAGCTTGAAACCCATTGTTTCACACTCTTTGGATGGCCTAATGGCATTTGTAGTTTATATGCATTGTGATGGGTTGAAGCAGCCTAATGTTCTGCATAGATAAAATGTTGAACTGAGGGGGTCCACTGACAAAGCTTAGTGTCACCGTCTTGTTTCTGGTGAAGCCACATAATGGTTGCATGATCAAGCAGTGTGAACTCTTACAAGTAAATAAGGGCAGTGAGAAGCCATTTTATTGTAAAACACTCTCTATTGTGGAGTATTTTGTCTCAGCTTTGCTTAACTTACAGATCAGCTAATAAACATGGTGCTTTCCCCATGCCCAGCACTATGTGATCATGGTCCCAAAGCTCACATCTGAAAAATGTGAGCACTAGAAATGTTTGAATAAAATTTGAGAATGCCAGATGAGCTCTGAGCTCAGTCTTGCTTTTAGATTTTTGAAAGCATTATCTCCTTACATCATCATTCTTATTTTTAAAGGCAACTTCTCTTTTGTTAACACTGTTATAGCGCTAGATATGGTTGGATAATGAGGCACAAACCTCCTGTATATCCAGCCAACCATACTGATGCTCTTGTTTATTTAGCAATTACAATGGGCAAGTTCTTCCAGCCTCCAGCTTCTCCTGTTGATGTCTGACCATCCCTTGGTTTATCACATACCTGATGCACCTCACCTTAGTCCTAGCTAGTTTGCATTCAGAAGAATTATCGGTTAGCTTAACCTGTGCTAATGCATCTAAGGCAGCCTGAACGTTTGCCAAATGGGAGTATCGTTCTTAAAAGTGAATGACATCATCATCCAAATAAGCAGAACAGCAGCAGCAAACTGATGATTGGGATTTAAAGTGCAACTCACAAGTGAATGAAATGTTGCAGGGAAAACTATGCAAACAAGAGGGGAGAATGTAATACTGAAATAATGCATCGGGGGGGAGACTGTTTACTCTCTGGCTTTCTATTACCCCTTGATACAATCTAATGCAGATAGGAATATTGCCTTTCCCGGTCTCCCTGTTATTTTATCTACCCTAAGAACGCAATCATTGTCAAATTTGGAGATGCTGTTCTGAATTCATTACAGAACCATACGGTTCTGTTCATATTTGGAAATAATACTAATGGGAGTGTTCCATTCCTTTTAGGGTCCTCTTTTACCCCTCAGCATATTAACCTTTTTTATTTGTTCACACACTGTCTCCGTAGTTCTGGTATTCTATATAGCTTTAAGGTAATCTTTTCTATAGGACTGTTGTCAATAGGATGTTGAACCAACGAAATCTGCTCTACCAGACAATTCATATCCTTGATCCTTAACAGAAATTTGGTTAAATATTTTTCCTGTTGTTTGTGTAGGATGTCATCTATCTAAAGATATACATATATATATATATATATATATATATATATATATATATATATATATATATATATATATATATATATATATATATATATATATATATATATATATATATATATGTATATATCCAGCTCTACAAAACCTACTAAACATCCAGTCCACAAGACAACTCAGATCTTCTGATATGGTCCTTCTACAAGTAACCAAAAATAACAACTTCCATGGTGATTCTCTGTACTCCAGTAATATCTCCAGGATATGGAACATGACCCCCCCCCGATCAATATTAGCCACTGCTAGCCCCCAAATATTTAAAACACGGCTCAAGTCTCACCTATCCAAATCATGACTCTTCTCCTGTCTAAATCCCAGCAGAATAATAACACTATCCATATTTCCTCCTAATTTCTAAAAAACTATCATTAATTTTTATATAAAATATTTGACTGATGACTTATGCTCTTTTTGGACAAAACTGCCTACACCTGTGTTTGCTCTTATACTATGTATTAATTGTGACTTTTTCTTTAGATGTACAACATAGGTTGTATTTTAACCAGTGAATGTATTCTCCTATGTTTTCAATGTTTTACTATAATTGTGATTATAAATGTCTGTATTTTGAACTTGCTATTGATTAATGTAACTTGAAGCTTTCCCCCAGGCCTTCGCTAAGAATGGGTTGGCCACCCAGTCAGACTATCCTGGTAAACCAATAAAATAAATAAATTATATATATATATATATATATATATATATATATATATATATATATATATATGTCAGTTAACTGTCTTCATGAGATTCTGAAATTTCTGTCTTAATCTAACTACAGACGTTTGCACTTTTTTACAGTTTAAAGTGCTGATATATATACCTTTCTGGTATTCTCTTATCTGTTTAACTTCATAGTTCACTTTTTTTTTGTTTCTTTATCATTTCATATGGACCCTGCCATTTAGCTAGTACTCATTCTGTGCTCAGGGGACCAAAGCCAATATCTGGTCTAAAAATATAAATTCCCTAATCCTTACATTTCTATTATGCAGTCCTAATTGACAGCTTCAAGTCTTTCCATGATTCACCATCCTATGGGCTTTATTGCTTTCAGCCTGTCTTGCCACCTGAAATAGTGTTTAAAGGCTTTCAATGTTTCTTTAGCAATATCTTATAAGTAGCTAAGGATGTCTGCCATATAAAAATTCAAAATGACTGAACACCAATGAAACTTGTGGCATTTTTCTAATGGCTGATTAAGAGGTTTTGTCTTTACTGACCTCACATTTTGCCATCCTCCTGAATAGGATGTATTACCATGGACTTAGGCATTCATTTAAAGCACTTTGCCAATCTATCCATCTGGGGATGTTGCATTGAGGTTTTTAATTGTTAGACCTCAACTTAATGGCACAGTTAGTGTATAATGGTGGATACAAAGGGAGTCCCCTGAGCAGTGAATATTTCCTTTGATATCCTTACCATAAAATATAAAACGACTAGCTCCCTTTCAGTAAATGTATTATTGGCTTTACATAATGGGGTTGTTTCAGGGTGTTTTTCATAATCCAAAATATGCAAAATATATTAAAATCCATGCTGGAGTTTACCAGTGCTCTAGAGTGCCTATTGCAATATGTTCAAATGGCACTACTATGATAGTAACTGCAATCAAAAGATTTCTAAAGTCAATATGGAGGGTATTTGTACTCATGGCATAAAACCCAAAAGTTCTACATTTTTTCATTACCTTTGGTCAAGATAACATTTCTAGCCACACTTTAGTTTTGTCTAGTCCTAGCAGTTTCACTAATGTTCCTATTTCATCCTGTACAACTCTAACTATATTTTTCCTTTCTCTGTTCAAAGTGATATCTTTCCAGTTCACATTTTTACACTTTAGATGGCCAACCAGAAGGTCAGCAAACACTGGCCTTTCTTGAAAATTATCTGTCATTTGGAAGAGGACACTGCCCCCTCCTCTATCAGCACAGGCATTAAGTCTCAGTGTGTAACTCTTCTCCTAGAAAAAGCAGCTCATATTACAATTTATTAGTTTCACTTAGTGATTCTGCTTTATTTAGGTTTTCCTTTTTTACCCTCTGTATGAACCTGATGCATATAACTGCTTTCTCTTGTTTAGAGTTCCTATATTTTGGCCCAACATGAATATAATTTTGGCTCTGTTCAAGATTACCATTGTTTCCTAATATATACTAAAATCTCATTTTTTCTGGTCTTTATGTGGTTAACCCTGTGTTTCAGAGATGATGAATAACACCCCCCCAATTTCTTTCTCTTCCCTAGGTTGCTCTCCTTTTACAGAGTATTTATCTTCAGTTTTACTTTCTTTCTTACTCACACATAACTGTTATATAGTGTCTCTTAGGTACTGTTTCTCACATATTGATTGCTATGATGATATCTGATGTATTGTTACAGTTCTCCTTCTAAGCACTCAATGGTTCATTAGACACCCCTCTTTCTGGTACTTTTTGTTTTAGCTTAACAGAAATTTTAGAATACAATGCATGTAACCACGTGGCCAAAGTGGTTAGAAAAACATTTTATATAGCCCACCTAATCATGAAGGGATTCACATCTAGATCAGGGGAGGTCATCATGCCTCTTTACTCATCCCTCATCAGGCCCATAATTGAGTACAATGCCCCTTTTGGGATGTACCTTACCAGACACCTGCAGCAACCGGAAAGACCCCAAAAGTACCTCACCAAGAGGATCAAAGGGCTCAAACAGATGCCATATGCTGCCCAGTTAAAGAAACTCCAGCTCTACTCAGTGGCATACCGCCTGCTCAGAGGCGATCTGTGCCTGATGTATAAAGCCATGTCCAACCCGGAATTAATGGACATGCTGCAACTCAGAAAATCCAAATCCCATTGAGCTACGCGCTCAAGAGACTTGGACCTCAGCACTGAAATAAATAGGACATGCTGGAGGGACAGATTCATAACCCAGAGGCTCCCTTCACTCTGGAATAAAATCCCAGTCCAGTTTAGGCAGAGTCCCTTATTGACTCTCTTCAAGAGGAATCTTGATGAGTGGATGGGAGATCATAGGTTTACCCCGGGTATCACTTCTGTGTCACTGTTAGACAGAGGCACAGTATACTAACCTCGAAAAAGGGCATAGCAAAATGAATTGAAAATGGGTGGTGAAAGCCAAACACACTCTGGCTAGGCTTATAAATGCCCTAGGGCAGATAGCCTAGTATGAACCTATGAACCTATGTGGAGCATTTTAATACTTTAATACTTCATTTCTGTAGAATACACCCTTTAACTGAGTATCTCCCCTTTCTTTTATTCTGCTATTCAACTCCCGCTTTCCAACATTTTCTTTTTACATGGATTCTATGGCTCATTGCTTTATTTACCTTCTAAGTTCAAGGAGACAAAAGATTGCCAGCACCAAATTCTGTGTAAAGCATCAAAAAGCATCCAAAGACGCTAATAAGTAAAGTATATCAACTTTTATTAAATATAATAAACAACCCAGGCTGGTTTCAGCCAACAGGCTTTCCTCAGTGGGAATAAAAGAATGGTAACTGTGAAATGACACACATATATATATAGCATGAGTCATCCAATAGGATTCTTCCCAAAGTGATCTTCCCAACATTCAAAATGTTTCCTATGTGAGAAACAAAGAGAGAATAAAAAGTTATACAATAAAACCACCACATAATCATTGTACATTGTAATTAGTAAAATAAAACTTATACATGATCATTCAAGCTGGGAGAGAACAAAGCCCCCAGTTTAATGATCCAGTACTTCTCTTTTTTAGTGAGAATAGAGTGCCATCCTTGTTTATTGGATCTATCACCACAAATTCTGTCAATGATGATGAACTGGAATCTGGCTGAATTATGTTGTATGCTATGTCAGAATAGGGCATTGGTCTCCCTCCTGGTTCGTATGTCACTATGATGTTCAGACATACATAATCAAAGTGGTCATGAAGTCTGTCCAACATAGAATGAGCCACATGTACATGTTGCAAGATATACCACCCAGTCACTGTTACAATTGCCAAAGAATTTGATATCAAAAATCCTATCAGTGTTTTTGCTAGTGAAGTGTTTTGATGTGAAAATGAATGGACATGATGAGCAATGACCACAATGTTATGTGCCCCATAGTTTGTCGCCTGTCATGGTTAGTTGGTGATGTATGGCTCCAGCCGAACTGCCCTCTTGTAGTGTGAAAAAAATGAACCTAATGTCCTCCCCTGTCTGTATCCATATTTACATACATCGCCAATCCAAGGTATAAGCTCCTCATTGGCTGTGAGAATATTCCAATGCTTGGATATAACATTCCTAATAAGGTTAATGTTACGTCCAAATGTTGTGATGAACCTTATAGATTCATCCTGTTCAGTCCGAGTCTTGTCAGAATATTTGAGGAGGGAGGTTCTGGTAGAATTGAGAGCAACTTGTTGAGTACCCCCGGATGTCAAGTTCCTGATAGCCCCTAGCTCTGAACCTGTTAGACAATTCATGTTGAGATTCATCATAATCATTATCTGAAGAACAAATTCTGTGAACCCTGAGGAACTGAGACCTTCTAAGTTGTCATATTTTAATGTGTGGGTTACAGTTGTAGCTTTATTTGCTTTCTAGTCCTCTTCACCACACTGATAGGGTGCTCTGTCAAAAGATGTATCTTCTTCCCGCTGTTTCAACAACTTTTTATAGAGGGGAAAATCTTTCCCGTTTCTCATATCATGCTTAAAATTGATAACAGCAACTGTAGGTACTATCTCTCAAAAGCCAGGCCGTACCCCTATCCGTGTAATAGGATAATCTTCTGTGTCACCAGGAATGCATAGTACTTGATTAGTAATAATTTTCTTCTTGCATGCATACACCAGCATGCATTTTGTAGATGCTCCAACAAATAACTATGCCACTGCGAACCTCCACTGCACAATAATATATTGATGAAATAAAAATGAAAATGCAGAAAAGAGGTGGCTAAACGCAGAAGAATTTAATTTAGAACAGGTTAGTGCTTTCACAGCAACGATGCTTCCTCAGACCATGAATAACCTCTTCACTTCACCTACATATATATGCATGCTATCTCTATATAATATGCTATTTTTATGGCATTATTTCCTATATAATTCTATAGAAAAATTTCCCTCATATTCTTCTTTATGGTTGTATCAAGAAATTCTATTTGAGTACTTGAAATTACATGAGTAAAACTCAAAAAATCATTTGTACTATTAATATATGACAGGAACTGATGTAATAACTCTTGGGTTCCTGTCCAAATTAGCATCAAGTCATCCACAAATCTTTTATATAGAAAAATATGTTCAGACTATTCTCTATTATTCAGCACAATTTTTTCTTCCCAGTATGTTAAAACTATATTGGCATACCTATTGGCACACAGATTGCCCATAGCTATGCCAAGTAGTTGCAAATAATAACTGTCCTTGAACAGAAACACATTATCTAATACTGTTTCTAAAAACATACAGATAAAGTCAATTATAGCCTGTCCATACATATGACGTTGAGCTAAATATCTGTTTACAGCTTCTATACCATAGGAGTGTGGTATCACTGTAAACAAGGAATTCACATCAAGAGCTACAAGATAACTCCCTATCAATTTTTCATTATTACCTGTCACTGCTGTGTGTATGTCATAGATAAACTGTTTAGTATCACATATTACATTTACAGACTTCATTAGCACAGGCCTTACATTTTTCTCAACATAAATTGGCATTGGTTGAGCTACCCAACCTTGGCCTGCAGCTATCGGCCTTAAAGGCGGTTGGGTAATACTCTTGTGTACTTTAGGTTGTTCTTGAATTACTGGTATTAAGGGATGCATCACCACAAAATAATCAAGTAACTGCTAATTAATAATGTTTCTAAGATAGCAGTCATTCAGAGACTTGTAAATATATTCACATAAATGTTCTACATGCGCTAAAGAAACCTTGCAATATACTTTTTGATCATTTAACATAGAAAGCATCTCTTCATTATATTTTACAATATCGTATATTACTATCTTGCCCCCTTATCAGCGGGATGGCCAGTAATTGTAGGATCACTTATAAAATCATTTATTGCTCTTTTTGCATTACTATTTAGGTTACAAAACCT
>NC_056739.1:1892506541-1892544041 GCF_019279795.1 Protopterus annectens | reverse complement strand
TCCAACAAAGCTTCTTGAAACCACTTTAATTCAATATTGTGAAGGATACATGAAAAAAGATACACATCACTAATGGTAAGATAACTCATTTGTTCTCCCCACATATAACTGCGTATTCTCTTCAGAAGATGTCACAATGGTCCCTCACAGAGGTTTATTCTTGAACCTGTTAAATTCAGGGTGGAAGCATACAAATATTTATATGCAGCTATTTAAGTGCTGGCAAATACTGAGGTTTTATTAGCCAACAGTCTTAGCTGGGTCTATTTGTATAATTCTAACAGGATCCAGTATGCGCTGGTCTGGGATGAGATGGCAGAGAAGACTTCACGCATCACCAGGGATGGGTTATGCCTCTCATACTGGTGCTTCAAATACTGAGTAAAGCTTTTGCTACCCCTATAGTGCATTTTCACAGAGTTTCCCTACTGGATATTTCTACATAGCAAGATTAAATCCAAATGTGGGCCACATCATGGTGGCAGTCCTCAGTGTTAGGAGTTTAAATTGTAAAATGCCATAACATGAGACCCTTGCGCAATTTAAACATATTCATAATTGCAGAAATAGTACCACCAACAACTCAATAAATGTGTTCAAAGAAGTTTTTATACTGGAAGCAGCAGCAGCCGTGGTTGTGTCCTTACTGGTTTTTGTTCTTAAACATTCTCATGTCTGAGCAGTTACTCAGGCATGGCTTCAGGGGAATGATAGCACTCTGAATATACCAGGGTATAGTCCTTCTCATACTCTCAAGCCTTGAGATAACTGCATGAGGAGAGCTTGTATTTGATAGAAATGCCATAACTTCACATTAAATTAGATATGATGATAACTTGGAGCTCCTGGAGATCTAACTTACCTTTAACAAATGATGGGTATTACTTCATTGCCCAGCTACAGAATCCATTACTGTCCCCCTAGAGATCATAGAGAAGTCCTTAATTCCATTGAGGGGTTAATATAAAAATATACTTTCTTGCTAGGGGACCTCAAGTACCAAAGCAATGATTGGTACACTTACACCTCCAAAAACAGATATTCTCTGCATTTCCTGTACTTTTTCAATATGAATATACTGGGGTGAATGTAAAACTAGCCAATACAAGCTGTAATATCCTTGGCTTGGTCATTACCACATAGGTGGTAGGCTACTTAACACCAAAAGTGTGATAAGAGACCTTGGGACACAGGTGGACAGTTGTCTCTCTTTTGATAATCACATCACCACAGTAGAAAGGAAATCCTTCTATATAGCAGACCTCATCACAAAAGGTTTCTCATCCAGGAATAAAGAGGTCATTGTTCCCCTATACTTGTCACTCATTAGACCCATTTTAGAGTACAACACCCCTTTTGGTATGTACCTCACAAGACATCTACAATAACTGGAAAGGCCGCAGAAGTACCTCACAAAGAGGATTACCGGCCTCAAACAGATGCCCTATGCAGACCGTCTCAAAAAAGTCCAGATTTACTCCGTCGCATATCGCCTACTCAGAGGCGATCTCTGCCTAACATACAAACCGATGTCAAACCCAGAGCTGTTGGACATGCTCCACTTAAAGAAATCCCAATCCCTCCGAGCTACACACTCTAGGGACCTAAACCTTGTCACCACTGGAGGGATAGATTCCTGTCCCAGAGACTTCTCATACTCTGGAACAAACTACCTAGCTATATCAAACAAACCTCCTAATTAGCACTCTTCAAGAAAAATCTTGATGATTGGATGGGAAATAGTAAATTCACCCCGGGATCACCTCTGTGGCTCTGCTCGACAGGGGCACAGAAAAATAATTTTTTTGGGTGGCGAAAGCCAGGGTACCTTTTTGGCTAGGCTTATATAGGCCCTAGGGCCAATAGCCTAGTACCTACCTATGAACCTATGAACCAACCTACCCCATGCCACTACCCCTACCCAAATATCCTCATCCCTGGTTAAATCTGACCACAAATCAATCATCTTCTCACATAGTGGTACCACACCCACACAATCAAACATAACTGTCTTCAGGGAAAAATCTACTTCAGCATGTAGAAAACATTTACAATATTCTGATCACCCACAAATAGATGCACCTCAAACTGCTGCCACATAAACTCCCAGTATTTACCAGCACTTAAAAGCTATATTGAAATGTTTGCATGTCTCTACCCCAAATATAAAGTTAATTCTGGAAAAAACCTCTCTGGCAGAACTCTGATATTTAAAAAACTATCTAATAAAATGTGGAAATTAATGAAAATCCATAATAGTATTCACACATTCTGATCAGAGAATATAGACAATAAATTAGCAGATATGCTTAGTGATAAATGTACACCACCTACTAACATTGTTGTCCTCAGTATCCTTCCAAACTTATTTTCCCCGTGAAATCTCCTCAGAAGATGTTAGAGTCCCTGTCATGGGCTAAAAACAATACTTCTATTGCACCAGATAACATATTATGCTGCAGTTTTATCAGGGCCAACTATCTACTGTATGATCCTGTTTTTATGTTAAATGGCAGCCTATACACAGGGTTTATGCCTGATGCCTGCAGAATAGCAACTGTGACTATTCTGTGTAAGGTGACCCCTTTGCAGGCCCAGGTAATTATAGGCCCAATGTTCTCACCGGCCTTTTATGTAAGGCCATTGACTGTATCGTAGTTTAACTGATTTATGCAGACACAGGAAACTAATATAGACCCTACCTTTTGAAGAGCAAGTCTTGTCTCCTGGACATGGTAAACTTCATTTCAAAGGTTACAGAGGCTGTAATTTTAATTTGTCAGCCATTGGATCTTGTTCTATCGCATAATGTGTTTTCTTTCAGGGGATGCCTATATCTACAGGGGTCGGGTGTGGCTATGGGCACCCCCTGTGCTAACACATATGCGAATCTGGTAGTATATCAATGGGAGAGAGAATTTCTCTTCACGCATGAAATGTTTAACAAGGTCCTAGTCTACAAATGTTTTGTAGATGATATCCTTGTCGTTTGGGATGGTACCTTGTCTGAGTTTAGATCATTTTTGAGCTATTTAGAAACAACTACTAGCTTCCTTAGGTTCACTATCGAGACTTCATATAATGTAGTGAATTTTCTTGACGTTAGTTTAAGTATCAAAGGGGGTAAATTGGTATCTACTCTTCACAGGAAAGCATGCTGGAAGAATGCTATATTACGTTATGACAGCATGCATCCTCGTCATGTTTTTCGAGGAATAGTGAAGAGTCAATTTAATAGATTATTGAAGCTTTGCAAGGATAGTGCGGACCTCATTACAGAAACTGACAAGATGGAAAAAATATTCATTGATAGAGGTTATGATATCAATATGGTCAAACGAGTTAGAGACCAGGTTATGGGTGATGACCCTATTTCATATAGTATGACCACTAATAAGAGATATAACAATGTAAATAAACATAATTATAACATAAATACATCTGAGAAGATAAAGTTTTTTACAACTTATACTAATGATAGTGTAGCTATCAAAAGGATTATTAGTAGGAACTGGGGAATATTAACTATAGATGATAGGATGGCCAAATTGGTGGGTCCTATTCCTGGATTTACCTATAGAAACAACAGAAGTTTGAAAAGGATATTATGTACGAATCCAAGATCTATTGATCCATTGAGGATAAGAACACCAGAAGCATTAGGCACTTATCCATGCAAACGATGTAATTATTGTAGGTATATCTCAACTCAACAGAGTTTTATATATCTGGTTTTGAATTATTCCTTTACTCCGAGATTTCTTGCTTCTTGTGAAACCTCGGGGTTAGTGTATCTAGCTACCTGCCAGATGTGCTCTGCATTTTATATAGGACTAACAAAAAGGAAACTTAAACAAAGAATATATAACCATCTATATGACATCAGATGCAAAAATGAGCTTAATGCGTTGGCCAAACATGTTTCTGCAACCAATGGTCATACTTTTGTCTTCAGAGTTTTACAGGTAGTCAATTCTAACAGGAGAGGGGGAGACTATATGAATTATTTAGAACAAAGAGAACTTGAATGGACTTTTAGATTAAGAGGCCATTATTCCCCGGGATTAAATACATATGTCTCCATTAGGTCTTTTTTAGTCTCTCGGAGATAGCAATATGTAATGCTGGATGGAGCTAAGCTTCTGGTTTAATTATAGTTCATTTTATATCTACTTATTATTTACATACACATATTGGCCTATAAATTCATATTTACATTTATGCTTTATACTCATATATACATATGGGGTTTGTACAGAGATATATTTATTTACATATACTCATTTAAATATTTATTTATCTATTTATATATTCATATTTATATATAGTTTATAATGAAATTAGGTTTTGACATAATCAATTAATTATTTCTTGTTTATTGTTTATATTTTGATATATATATATATGCTTATTTATATACACTCAGAGTGTTTTGTATGCGCTTATATGTCTCTTCATTCATATATGCACATCAGTTTGTTATAAAGTAATAACACTCTATAGTTCAAGTAAGTTTCAATATTTGATACAAAAAGCAATTATGGTGATGTAAGGAATGTAATAGATGTAAAATAATTTGATTAACTTAAAGCATACAGTTACTGTTTTAACATCGATATTTATGATGTGAATATAAATGGATAGCCACCTGTGGGATAAACGCTCCTCTGCCAAACAGTTATAGAATAAAATCAAGTCGCAAAAGGCAGACAGCGAAACAGAACATAGAAATGCAAAAAATCTTCAGTAGTGATTTCCAGCAAATAATTCAATCCACAAGGGTATAAAGCTCAGCAGCAGAAAACTTTATTAGACAAGCGATTTCGCTATAGATAGCTTCTTCAGGTCTATTTTAAAATACATCAATCAAAGTTGCTCTATATATATGCATAACACTGAATTGAAAGTTCAATATGCAACCTCATTACATATTTAAAAGGGTAAACAAACTATTAGATCTGTTTCTATTCTTAGATGACTTGATCTACAATAAAAAGCATCAATTATGTATGCACATTCATGTCACAATTATCTACTCAATAGTAAAAGAACATATATATTAAAAGAACATATATATTAATAAAGTGAAGTTTAAAACCATCATTCTAAAATACATGGATCTTATCACCTGTGTTTATAAAACTGATAAAACACAATAAATAGTGTGTAATAGCATAATATAAGAAACTTATGACATCTATGCCTGTGTGCAACTATAAATGCTTATAATATCATATTAAATACTAAATAAACATCTGTATGTAGAGAAATGTAATATATTATATTGTATAAAATCTATTTGTATACTTCATAAAACCATAGATATACATGGAAAATAAGGGATACTCCAAGTATTTAAACACAGTATTAAAATATATATAAACATCCTAAAATTGCATTAACTAATATATGTATATGTATATAATGTATTAGGACTACAGCTATCTCTATAAAATGTGCATCTATCCTGTTCTAGTGTAGATGGGGGTTCTACTTAATTTTTCTACGTTTTCTTAGCCGAGGTTTTATGGATGCTCTCTCATTGAGGCCTACCCCATTATCTGCCCTTAGACGTATAATCCAATCACTTTCCTTGCTTTCAGTGTGACTTCTAATATCTCCCCCTCTTATACTGGTTATCCCCAGGGGCATGCGGGTGCTTTGCATGCCCTCCTATGGTGAGCACCATCCTATTTTACTTAAGAAATGGCAGAAGATTAATTTAGATGCTAGCTTCAAGTATATTCAATTAATAATAGATTACTTTAAACCCACTGAAAATGACCTGACATCTAAAGTAACTGATTTGAACAATGAGATTCGTGAAGGTTTTAATAATGATACATGCTTGAGAAAACTTGATAACATTTATACTCAAGTTGACTTGTATGCCACTAAATTGTAACAAATCAAACACAAAAAGCTGCAGCGTGATTACAGAGACTTTTTATCAGGGAGCGTCTTTGGCCGAGGATATTAGATTGTACTTCATTGGCAGGAGACTCTCTCCGTAATATGGCTCCAACAGATACTACACTGGTAGCAGCAGAGTTGGCTACTCCTTCCTTGACAGGTCAAAGAACTTTGAATTCTGATCGCAGTTCTGATACTGCTTTTGTTACTCCTCCTGAACTGCCATCGTCTTTGGGGGTTGAAGCTACGGCGTCTACTCCACTGCCTAACCAAGAAGCTAACCGTAATTTTACTAAACAAAAAGAACTGGGGGCTATAAGTAAACATGATGCCACTGACAACAAATCTCATTTTTTACCTTTTCCTATAAAGAAGACAGTGTTCCAGCGAGATCGTTCGAGAAGCTGGGACAGAAGGAAATGCAAATTCTCAGGGGAGAACCTGCAACAACAGAGGAGGAGGCAGAGACAATAGCACATCTTTTCTTTAATTTATCCAGGTTTGTGCTCACTTCTTCAGACATTAGTGTTCTTGACAAAGGACTGTTTTTTATCCCTTCACAGGGCAGTGTTTTACATGATTTATTAATTGATTTACGTGCCTTTGGGCGCAACATTGCTCTAAAGTTATATTTTTCTGATACAGAGACTTTGAATGTTAGTAATGATTTGTATAGTTGTACCTCCTTTAAACGCAAAAGCACTTTCTCTCCAATATTACCGGCACACATAGAAAGCTTTATTAAGCTTTGTGAGCGTGATATTTATGAATATTTTTTGAATGGGACTAGGAAGAGTTTGTATTTTAACATGAATGAAGGGGAAAGATATTCACTTAACAAACTTTCTAATGAATCCTCCCTTACTATAAGACCTGCAGATAAGGGAGGAGGCATAGTATTATTAGATACGGAGAATTATTTTACATTTATGAATGATATGCTTGGCGACAGTAACACCTATATGATAATTGATAATGTAGCATTTAACAGCATACGCCGAGAGATTAATGACACAGTGTATGATCTGTTGATGTGTCGACAGATAACTAAAGAGATGTATGAATTTTTTTACAATGAACACCCCCAGATTCCGGTTATAAAAGGCCTACCCAAGATGCATAAAGGCATTTATCCCCCTCCCTTATGGCCCATAGTCTCTGGCGATAAGTGGGCAACAGAGAATGTTTCCATTTATTTGGAAAAATCATTCAAACCTCTTCTCATTGATATACCTACAATACTAAAAGATACCTACCAACTTTTGGATACCCTTGATAGTTTAGATATAGAGTTATGCCAAGGGGAACATCTTTTAATAACAATGGATGTTCAGAATTTGTTCAACTCTATTCCGAACGACAAGGGCATTGAGGCTATAAGAGAGTTACTACAAATATTTCCTTGTATAGATCGTAATCAGGAAATTTTAATTTGTCAGATATTGGATCTTGTTCTATCGCATAATGTGTTTTCTTTCAGGGGATGCCTATATCTACAGGGGTCGGGTGTGGCTATGGGCACCCCCTGTGCTAACACATATGCGAATCTGGTAGTATATCAGTGGGAGAGAGAATTTCTCTTCACGCATGAAATGTTTAACAAGGTCCTAGTCTACAAACGTTTTGTAGATGATATCCTTGTCGTTTGGGATGGTACCTTGTCTGAGTTTAGATCATTTTTGAGCTATTTAGAAACAACTACTAGCTTCCTTAGGTTCACTATCGAGACTTCATATGATGTAGTGAATTTTCTTGATGTTAGTTTAAGTATCAAAGGGGATAAATTGGTATCTACTCTTCACAGGAAAGCATGCTGGAAGAATGCTATATTACATTATGACAGCATGCATCCTTGTCATGTTTTTCGAGGAATAGTGAAGAGTCAATTTAATAGATTATTGAGGCTTTGCAAGGATAGTGCGGACCTCATTACAGAAACTGACAAGATGGAAAAAATATTCATTGATAGAGGTTATGATATCAATATGGTCAAACGAGTTAGAGCCCAGGTTATGGGTGATGACCCTATTTCATATAGTATGACCACTAATAAGAGATATAACAATGTAAATAAACATAATTATAACATAAATACATCTGAGAAGATAAAGTTTTTTACAACTTATACTAATGATAGTGTAGCTATCAAAAGGATTATTAGTAGGAACTGGGGAATATTAACTATAGATGATAGGATGGCCAAATTGGTGGGTCCTATTCCTGGATTTACCTATAGAAACAACAGAAGTTTGAAAAGGATATTATGTACGAATCCAAGATCTATTGATCCATTGAGGATAAGAACACCAGAAGCATTAGGCACTTATCCATGCAAATGATGTAATTATTGTAGGTATATCTCAACTCAACAGAGTTTTATACATCCGGTTTTGAATTATTCCTTTACTCCGAGATTTCATGCTTCTTGTGAAACCTCGGGGTTAGTGTATCTAGCTACCTGCCAGATGTGCTCTGCATTTTATATAGGACTAACAAAAAGGAAACTTAAACAAAGAATATATAACCATCTATATGACATCAGATGCAAAAATGAGCTTAATGCATTGGCCAAACATGTTTCTGCAAACAATGGTCATACTTTTGTTTTCAGAGTTTTACAGGTAGTCAATTCTAACAGGAGAGGGGGAGACTATATGAATTATTTAGAACAAAGAGAACTTGAATGGATTTTTAGATTAAGAGGCCATTATTCCCCGGGATTAAATACATATGTCTCCATTAGGTCTTTTTTAGTCTCTCGGAGATAGCAATATGTAATGCTGGATGGAGCTAAGCTTCTGGTTTAATTATAGTTCATTTTATATTTACTTATTATTTATATACACATCTTGGCCTATAAATTCATATTTACATTTATGCTTTATACTCATATATACATATGGGGTTTGTATAGATATATATTTATTTACATATACTCATTTAAATATTTATTTATCTATTTATATATTCATATTTATATATAGTTTATAATGAAATTAGGTTTTGACATAATCAATTAATTATTTCTTGTTTATTGTTTATATTTTGATATATATATATGCTTATTTATATACACTCAGAGTGTTTTGTATGCGCTTATATGTCTCTTCATTCATATATGCACATCAGTTTGTTATAAAGTAATAACACTCTATTGTTCAAGTAAGTTTCAATATTTGATACAAAAAGCAATTATGGTGATGTAAGGAATGTAATAGATGTAAAATAGTTTGATTAACTTAAAGCATACAGTTACTGTTTTAACATCGATATTTATGATGTGTTTTAATTTGTTTTGAATACATATATATTCATTTGTATTTCCTTATCTATACATTATATAGATTTGGGTATTGTATTGGATACTTTGTGTTTTCGTTTTCTTTTGATTCATGTTGGTTTGAGATGCCTCTGTATGTGTCACCACTTGGAATGGATGCTTGCTTTTGCATTAATTGAATAATGGCTTGATTGCCTATACCCTAATCAATTAATGTGGGCAATTATGAGTTTTTACTATTGTATATAAACTTGACCAGTTGTATTTGATTTTATGATCTGAAGAAGCGTATGTTACATACGCGAAAGCGCTCATCATTTTATTAAAGCTTTCATCGCATTTTTTATATTTTGTTGCTCTAGTTCCGTGTTGGGACTGGACGTGTTGCTTGTTCATTGTACCTGTTTATGTGACGAACAGTCTCTTTTGGTAAAAGCAATTATCATTGCTTGAATTTAAAAAACTATCTAATAAAATGTGGAAATTAATGAAAATCCATAATAGTATTCACACATTCTGATCAGAGAATATAGACAATAAATTAGCAGATATGCTTAGTGATAAATGTACACCACCTACTAACATTGTTGTCCTCAGTATCCTTCCAAACTTATTTTCCCCGTGAAATCTCCTCAGAAAATGTTAGAGTCCCTGTCATGGGCTAAAAACAATACTTCTATTGCACCAGATAACCTATTATGCTGCAGTTTTATCAGTGCCAGCTATCTACTGTATGATCCTGTTTTTATGTTAAATGGCAGCCTACACACAGGGTTTATGCCTGATGCCTGCAGAATAGCAACTGTGACTATTCTGTGTAAGGTGACCCCTTTGCAGCCCCAGGTAATTATAGGCCCAATGTTCTCACCGGCCTTTTATGTAAGGCCATTGACTGTATCGTAGTTTAACTGATTTATGCAGACACAGGAAACTAATATAGACCCTACCTTTTGAAGAGCAAGTCTTGTCTCCTGGACATGGTAAACTTCATTTCAAAGGTTACAGAGGCTGCGAGCAGTGATCACTTTATACATGCTGTTTATCATGGCCTGGTCTAAGCTTTTGGCACTAACTCCCAACCCCCTCTGGTATTATTGAAAAATGACACCAGAAATAATACATATCCCTTACATTAACTGGTGGACTGCAAAATGAATATCTAATTTAGCCGTAAGGCACAAAAGTTACTGATACACTCTCTGAATATAAAACTATAATTTGTAAAATACTACAGGGGTCAGAGCCGAGATGTTTCCTGTTTAACATTTATTTTATAGACATACAAGCCAATATCTCAGAAGTGTGGCTGACAAAATTTGCTGATGACTGCTAGCTAAGCACTTTTATCAGCCACTGATACTAAACTGCTCCATCAATGGTTAGAATATGTACATACCCAATGTATTTAAAAACAGTCTCAAGCTGTTGAAAAAGTGCAGCATAGTAGTGTTGTCAAAAAAGCTGCTCCCATATTATGTAAGTAATAATCCACTGCGGTGGTGGTGCTGCGGTAGCGTTGTCACCTCACAGTTAGACGTTGCCCGTTCGATTCTTAGTTAGAGCGTCTTCTGTGTGGCGACATGCGTGAATGGGCGTTCCTTCATTGAAGGTTGTGCGTTAGGCCCGGCAAGCCAGCACATCAAAATCTACTGCCAATCATTAGCCGACCGAAGTTCCGCTGTGGCAACCCCTAACCGGGAAAAGCCGAAAGAAGCAAGTCAGATACTCCAATTCAGGGTTACTTATAGGTATCCTGTCATCAAGAGTGAAGTGATTAAAGATTACATCGGACCACTTTAGCTGACTAAGAGATTTTCTAGTAGTGACTTTTACGTTGTTAGTTTTATGGAAGGAAAGAATAGACTGCAAGTGATTGTCAAATGTACCCATGATATTTAGTGTTATTAATGGGACATTTCCCATGTATCAGAGATCTGCAGACAATTTGAAAAACTACATTTTGAGCTGTAGCAAAAATCAACTAATTTAATTTGGATAAAAATATGTTCAGTCTTTTGTAGTATTCCTCCTAGGAATAGATTAAATATATTTTCTATTAGGTATAAAGTAACAGCCGTTCCTGTTTCATTCTTTCTCTCTTTCTTTTTTCCCTCAGGTACACGGTGGTGATAAAAAAAAAATTAAAACTTGTATACCTATTTGGCAAAAATAATTTTGAATAAAAAACACATGCCTTAAATGATTTACCTGTTTTATTAAGTAATCTCAATCTTTGAGGAGAGCAGATGCAATTTACTTAGAAACTTAAAGATGCAATAGAAGTGTGACAGGCAAGGCCATGATTGAACTGGAAGTCTAGCAGATAAGGCTATGATGGCTGAGGGCTCATAACTAGCATAAAATACATACTAATTGCTTGTGGTGGGTTTAAACGGCCCTGAAAGCATAAAGTGGCAGCTAGTATGAGCCATTGCATACCTTAAAAAATGCAGATGAGATGTTAGTATAACGCTAGTTATGATTAATACCCAATAAAATCTCCTACCTAAAGAGGTTCTGTTAAAGTATTTCACTCAGTTTTGCTTCCTCATCACTTACTGGTGTCCCAAGAGAACCTAGTCTAAGACCTCTGCAGAAATTATTGTAATCTAATTGCTCAGTACTCAGGCACTGTAGAAAAATGAATGCACCATCCTGAAGTCATAACTACATCACATTAAGTAATCGTGTTTCTGAAGGACACTAGTCAACATTATAGAAGCTTAGAAAAGCAATTCACTGGGTCCACACCATAAGCTCCTTACCTCCAGAGTAATAACAGGACCAAAGTTCTTATGAAAGCACGCTATTTCAAACACAAAGCAAGTTAAGCACTTTTGTCTCCCTCAACAAAACAGAGACTTTTTCAGAACTGTTATTATTCCCATAAGCACTTCTTATATAATAGGTGTCATTTACATTCTACTTAATTAATTAGACAATTTGCAAATTAAAATTCTACAATTAAAGTGATCCACACTGCTCCATAAACTGATAACTTAAAACATTTGTGTTAAAGTATAAAATGTTGAACCTTTGAGAAAAATACTATATTACATCTAGAGCTCTCTTTTTTAACACTGGAGCCAAAGGATTGTTCTCATTAATACCTGGTGGTGTGTTAGAGTTTAATTTTATTATCCAAAAAAGTTCTCTTAACTCCAATCAGCGCTCCCACCACCCACCTCAGGGATTTAATGGAACGTGTTCTAAGATGCCACATTTGAATCTAGTGAAGTCCTGACACTGTAAGGAATGTTTATACAGTGAATTATTCACATTACCCCTTGATATTGTGTGCAGATGTTCTTAGATCCTTGTTCTAAGTTTTCTTTCTGTCTTACCTATATAATAACTGCCACAAGTTTGGCATATTGAGATGTAAACTATACCCTTGGTGTTGCAATTTCCTTTGTGCAAATTAATCTTCTATCCATTTCCCTTTAATACTATATTATTGGATTCAAGTATATAGGGCGATTGCTTGCATGTCCTGCACTTGGTAGTACCTTTATCAAGTAGAGAACTAATTTTGGAAGAGTATTCAAATATTGATTTTAAATTCCTCCCCATCTTGTAAACAAAGTTCAGCTCATTCCCTAGAATTTTTAGGACATCAGAATTGCCTTTAAAAATTGTCCAGTTTCTAGATATAATTTCTCTCACTCTCTTTTCCCCTGCACCAAATGGTATTACCATACTATCACTGTGTTCAGAATTGTTGTTTGTCTTATATATAGTACCACCAAGGTTAGTTTCATCTAATAGGGACTTGAATTTAGTTCTCTACCCATCTAAAATTTGAGCCCTTATGAGGCAAAATTTAGCTGAGAGTGTACAAAGCTAGCCCCTGTATATATATATATATATATATATATATATATATATATATATATATATATACAAATATTACAGTGCTGACATGTATATGTGCCTTGTCTCTGAGATGGAATACCCTGTGTTTGCCCTTGTTTCTTATAGCAAAGATGCCTCTTAAGAGATGTATTATTTTTAAAAGAAAATTGTGGTATGTCAGTGATCAAACCTCTAAGTTCATCACTTGCAAGTAGGATCCTCCATTGTTTCTTAATTATATCACAAGCAGCCCCTATATCACTGGGAAAGGTCAAATGATCACTGATGTTTCGATTCTGATTGTTCTTCCAAAAATCTAGTCTGTTATAGCTTCTGTACCTTATGTTGGGCTTATTACATAGGTAAGACTAATTGCTCCTTCAGGGAATGTGTACAAGAACACATTCAAGACATTAAAAATTAAAAAGAAACAAGTGCTCTAGCGAAACATATTTTGACTTCAGGTTCTCAGTATGTTTACATTTTTTGTTCTTAAGTTGTTAAGTGAAAATAAAAGGGGAGGTAACATGAGGATTTGGACTAAAGCCTGTGAACAAAAATGGTTCTTATACTTTCAAGCTGATAAAGAACCTGGCTTAAATGAAGCAGTATCTCTAAAACCTTTTTTGTATACCAGTCCCTTTAAGCATTAGGGAGTTTATGCCTTGTTACCATCATTAATTAATTATACATTTTGAGCTGCCTTTGATTGGTTGTTTTATATTTAAATTTGTATACGTTGTACTTTGTAGTTGTCTGATGAAGAGGGCTTGTACCTTAAAAGCGCTTACCACCTGTTTTATCATTATTTATTATTTTTGTCTTATTATTAAAAAGTTTTATTTAGCCTACCTGGGACCTATCATTGATTTTTTTTTCTATTTAATTTTTATTTGTATCATTGTGAGGACTCAGTGTCCAGTTGCATCTTATTTTTACATTCTATATTACAAGTTTCACTGTTATAAGGAACCACCATTGCTCCTGTTTTAGTTTCTATACCATATTTAACAAAATTAGTCATGTCAGTACCACCAGGAATAGGTGTGCATCTACCCTCCCTTCCTTAAAGTATAACATCCATTGTGTTTTCTAATGAATTGTTTGGATGATTTCTTTCCATAAGTATATTAATCAAACTTTGGATCTCACCTTTAAATATTTGGTCATTGGTAATTAACCTAGACAATCATGCCACCTGCCATTTCACTATATTCTTTTTCTGAAAGATCGGGTGTTAAAAACTATCATAAAACTATAGGTAGTCCAAGTTACATTAATTGCAGTACAACCGTTCTTTTGGATTATTGCCTGCACCAAGGAAGTATTTGTGTTCCAGGATACAGAGGAGAGCCTTTATTGTTGCTGGATTAGACGCATTGGTTTTTTGTGGTTACGTTTCTATTTTGGGGTACTTAATTGCAGTATAGTAGGATTTGTTTACTTGGCGATGTGTGTGTGTTGTATTCAGCCTTTTATCTAGGAAAACTAAAATGAGACTAAAGGATGGGGTTTACAAGCATTTACAGAACATTAAAAAAAAAAGAGAACAATGAATGCATTATATAGACATTCTGTTGAATATACAATATTTAAAATGTTTTTGATTTTTATCATTGATAAGGTGATTCCAAACCTGAGAGGGGAAGATGTAGAAAACCTATTGGAATACAAAGAATTGTGCTGGCAGATTAGATGCCAAAAACAAGCCTGGGTTAAACAACAGTCTTTCTTTGAGAAGTGTGTTAAAAATGAAGTCTTGTGAATTATAGGCTAGGGTTTTATAATTAAGGAGGAAATGTATTTACTGTATCATATATATTTTATATTTCTAGAGTTAATAATGACATATAATTTTTACATAAATATTCACAGGCGTTAAAATAGCTTTATAGGAGTTAAAAGAGCTTTAAGAATAGATAAAAGTACATATGTTATTAACAGAGTTTTAAATTTATTTTTTAAAACTTGTATGAAAAATGTTCTGCATGCATCATAGTGGGGTCAATTATTTATTTATCTACTTATTACACATTTTTGGCTATAAAATATGAAACACAAAGAAAGCAAATAACAAATACGTATGACTTGCTTTAATATGATTGGTGTACTGAATGTATAAATAGCCACTGACTTTTTTTGTTGTTTGTTTTACATGTATGCCCTGAAGAAGTCCCAGTTAAGTTAAAGGGATGAAAGCACTTGGCATACCTTTTTTTTTTTTTTTTTAACAAAATAAAGGACTTGCACCAGATATTCCTCATCCACGCAAAAGTTGAACTTCCCCTACTCTGTTTGGTCACTAGGTGGTGACAGAGGGCTCCTGCCAAGGTCAAAGTTTTCCAAGATGGAGGCAGAAGAAAGGAAGAAGTAGGCTGACAGTAGAGTGCTGCAGAATACTGAATTATCATAAGCAGGTTATGGAAGAGAGCAGATCATTGTCACAGAGTTAGAGGAAGGAGATCTGGAAACTCCTGTGTTGACAGAGATGATGGATCAAGGTGAGACAAATGCTGATGATGGTCAACTTGGAGTATTTTGGTTGATCACATGATGGGAGAGATAATGAGAAGGTGCGGCCAGATGGATCGAGGAAAATAGCTGGTTTATTGGAAGGAGGTGAAAGTTGTTTGGGGATATACTTGACTTGATGAGTAACTGGGTTTAAAGCATACCTATGCAACAGGGTGTTGTTTTTGAGCAGTAAAGAACACACTTTCATATGAAGAAATGGTAAACAAGAGCAAGAAAGAAGCTGTAATCAAAACTGAATGAAGACAAGGACTGATAATAGGACAACAAAACCAGAACAGTATACCATTGGTAAGAATTAAAACTAAGTACAATGATGCTATTAAGTGGTATGAAGTTGTGTGCAGTATTATTTTTCTTTTGGGTTTTAAATTACAGGATACAAGAGCATTAATATACTTATGAACAGAAGATGTTTGTGAATTTACTTTTGAAATACTTGAAAAATGTGTGAATAAAGCAGAAAAATATAATTCACTAGCTTCATGGATTGAAAACATTTTTCAGAAATTGAGACTGCAGTTAAGGCATAAAATAAATGTGCAGCTTAGAATACTGGGCATAGAAGACTTGAGTTGAAGACTTTTTTCTCTCTGTTTGTAATAAGATGCATTGGGGTTAAAAATGTATAATGAAAGGTGGAGGGCATATGGATGAGACTGAATGTGCTTAAGGGGAAAATTTAGCACATTTCAAATGTTATAATTGTGAATGAAAGATGGGGAGCAGTAAGGTATTGAGGTCAACCAAAAACACATTTTTGTGAGGATAAGAGGTTTTTGGTGCAAGACAATAGTACAAAATGTAGTCAGTGTGGGAAAGGCGACAGACTACAAAAATTGTAGACCCAAGTGTACAGAATGCAATGAATCTGGACATCATTGATTTGAATGAGCTATACTAGAAAAAGAAAGGATAGATGAAGAAAAGAACACTTGAAAAAAAAGACAATCTGGTGATAAAATAATTGAAGAAGAAAACGCAACCAATATGGAGAAGAATGATAAGAATGAGCTCCAAAATATATTACAAAAAGAAAGTGTTACTGTACAAAACAGATATACGGCCTAGGAAGATGGAGGAATTCACACAGGAGAAGAACAACAAAAAAGTTATGATAAACCAACTGGAGGGGTTGATACAGAAAAGGAAAAAAAAAAAAACAAAATTTGAAAGATGCAGAAAAGGAAAGGAATGACAGGAACATTAGCACTAAATATAAAAAGTGATCAAAACAATGTTATAGGTGTGATTGTAAATGAATGGTGTCAAAATATAGAGAATGTATGTTTTATATATGAGATGTGTGAAGGAAGGAAAAAGAAAAAGAACTGAGGCAATATGGAGTAAAAAGATTACATGGTCAATGGGGAGTGTTATGTGCAAGGAGTAGTATTTTTTGTTTAAAAGTGAAGTGATAATGATAGCGGATTTGATAACAGTTGAATCTTGAAAACTAGCTGTATTTGCTATAAGGAAAAAGGAAAAATATGTACGGATAATTGCAGTTTATGCGTGCACAGATGTGACCGAGAGGAAATGATATCTGAGGAACTTAAAAACATTGATCTATTAAACGTCTGTTATCACGATGAGAGATAACCGCAATGTGAGATAGGAGAGGGGGAAATAACACAAGATATTAAAATAATAAGAACATTTATAAGACATGGAGGGCTGAAGACATGAAAGGTCAAGAATGGGCATATAAAATGGAAAATGTTAGAACCAAAATAGATTATGTATTTATAAGATATGAAAGAAGTAACAGGTGGGCTAGAAATGGCTGAGTTCTCAGATTATAGAGCTGCATGGGCTAGAATAGGGACTGATGTAGAAGTAATACAAGTAGGAAAGGAATGCCATACTAGAGGTAGCAACATCCGTGACCTGGTCATTACTAACTTGGGGGACCATTGCTCTACACCAATAGTGATTTCGTCCCTGGTTAGATCCAACCACAAACTAATCACCTAGGAAATCCCCCCCCCCCCCCCACAAAGCTAACCACCATGAAAACTTCTCCAACGCTAACTTTAGGATCCTAAAAACAGAGGTGATTAACTTCACAGCACCCATGCAAATGGAGATTAGTTGCATGACCACCGAATCATATACCAATTCACTGTATGAACACATACACAAATGCATGGATCTTGCCATACCCAATAGAACTAAGGCACTCTCCTCAAAAAAACGGAAGCCAATCTGTTGGTCCCCTGCCATAAACAAACTATACAACTGAAGGAGGAATCTGATGTGGAATAATGTGAAGTCCCAAGACTGGAAAAACTCCCTTATCAGCCATAACAAAATGTTGAATTCCCTCATCAAATCCTCTAAAGCTAGCTATGAAAACAGAATTGCATCAGATAGTAAATACAACCACAAGGCCCTCTATAGTTATATAAAGAATCTCCACGGCAATACCCAGATTTGCTCTGAGCTACTGCATAATGGCACCTCCTATACCGAGCCAACAGATATTGCCAATATACTGGCAGACAGATTCCGTGCCAACTTTACCCCCCCCCCCCAGGACCAATCACAATACCAGTAGATTGCCAGTCACCCAGTATTACTGCTGCACAGGTTAAAACAGCACTGTCTAAGGCCAAGAATTCAGCTTGTATGGGACCTGACAATATCCCCAGCTGTGTTCTACATGAACTACAGAGTGAACTGGCACCTCACCTGTGTGCCCTGTTCAATCACAACCTCACCTCAGACTTTGTCCCTACAGAATGGGGCACTGCTACAGTCATCCCTCTCCACAAGGGAGGAGTGACTACAGACCCTGGGAACTATTTCCTCATTAGCCTGATGAGTCTATTATGCAAAGCTATGGAATGCATCATCATGGACCTAATAAACACGGATATAGGGAATCTCCAAACTCTGGATCCTACACAGTTTGGTTTTGTGAAGGGTAGCTCAACTTGGTCGACTTTTTTAAGTCCGTCACCAGAACTGCGGGTGAAGGCAAGGTGGTTCATACAGCCTACCTTGATCTGGCCAAGGCCTTTTATACCATTCCCCACTCAGGAATCATAGAAAAACTCTCTAAGCTAGACATCAACCCATATATCACTATATGGGTTGCAAACTGGCTCACAGGTAGAACCCACAGTGTGAAAGTAGCTGACTCCAAGTCAGACTGTCAACCAGTCACGAGTGGAGTCCCACAGGGTTCAGTCCTGGGTCATCTCCTGTTTGGTATCTACTTCTCAGAAGTCCAGGCCAACATGAGGGGACTCTGGCTGACAAAATTTGCAGACGATTGCAAGTTGGGAGCTATTATTGACTCCCCAAGTGATGTTGACATCCTACAGAAAGGCCTCAATGAGACCAATGACTGGTGTCAGAACCATGGCCTTAAGCTCATTGCCAAAAAATGTGTCATCATCACCTTTGAGAAAAAGGTGAATTACCACATCGATGGTAGTCCACTGAACACAGAAGGCGTCATAAGAGATCACGGAACACAGGTTGACAGCAACCTCTCTTTTGACCACCACATTGCCACTGTGGTCAGAAAGTCATTCTATGTGGCACATCTCATTACTAAGGGTTTTGCATCCAGGAAGAAAGAGGTCATTGACTCCATCTACTCTTCCCTTATTAGGCCAATTATCAAGTACAATGCCCCATTTGGCATGTACCTCACTAGACACCTGCAACAACTGGAGAGGCCACAAAAGTACTTCATAAAGATGATCTTAGGCCTTAAACACTTGTCCTATTTGGACAGACTCAAAAAACTGCAACTATTCTCTGTCTCATATCGTCTACTTAGAGGCGATCTCTGCTTGACTAACAAAGCCATGTCTGACCCAGCTCTGTTAGAAATGCCAAGTCTAAAGAAATCCCAATCCCTCCATACCACATGCTCCAGAGACCTCAACCTCATTACCACAATCAACAGAACATGCTGGAGGGACAGGTTCATAACCCAGAGACTGCCCATGCTATGGAATATACTTTCCATACATGTCAAGCAGAGCACCTCACTGTCCCTCTTCAAGAGAAATCTTGATGAGTGGATGGGAAATAGAAAATTTAACCCAGGGATCACTCCAGTGCCTCTACTCGACAGAGGCACTAAGAACTAAGGTTGGTCAGCACAATGCCAAGGTAATCCTATGGGCTAGGCTTGTAAAGGTTCCAGGGACATTAGCCTAGTACACAGCTATGAACCTATGAACCAATAAAAAGGTTGAATGAGAGACTGCTAATATGGAAGAGATGAAAAACAGTTTTATGGGAACAGCATGTGATATTGAGAGTACACTACGGAAACTGGACAGATCGGTGGACTGTTTTTAAAGACAATTACAAGAAAAGAGTGACTGAAATTATAAAAGCACATAGAAAAGAAATAGAACAAGCTAGTGACAAAATAAGATGAATAGAAAATGTTGGATGACACAATGGAGAAAGGGTTAAACTATGTTGTTTAAAGATTTTTTAAAGGACAAAAGAAGTTTCTCTATGTTTGGGAATATAGATAAAAATAAGAGAATGAAGAGTAGATGATTTGTTTGAAGATGAAAGAAATATTTGGTATAAGCAGAGAAAATAAAATAAATTGTGGGAAAGTTTGCAGTTAGACTGTCTGAAAAGGAAGTGTGGGTGAGGTGATGAAACCTGAACATGTTATGAAATCTCTAAAAATGACATTATTATGAGATAAATGGAAGACAATAAAATAAGGAAAGAATAATCAGTGCAGGCCTAGACGGGAGAGGTTATGAATATTATAAACAGATGAATGGAAATGAAAAATTATTATTCTGTAAAATATTGAATGAATTGATAGTGAAAGGAACAGATGAAGGGACTTGTGATAGAGTAATTTATATGGGAAAAAAGCTAAAAGAAAAGGTATAAAAAATTAGAGACCCGTAGCACTGGCAAATATATATTATGAAATCTATATGAATGTGATATAAAAAAGGAAGCATAAGGTATTGGGTGAAATTATAGAAGAGGTTATCACAATCAAGGTGAAAGAGGTGAAGGACATATTCATAGTAAAGAGGTGAATGACACATTCTTAGTAAATGAAGTAACATATATGATTGTGGAAGGAAAAACGTAAGCAAATCTAGTGACATGATATAGCAAAGGCTTCTGATAATGTTAGTCATGAAGCAATGTGGAAGATTCTAGACACATGAGATAGGAGAAAAACTGAATGATACAAATATATTATAAAATGTGTACTAAAGACTGCAACTGATAACTGAGCTCGGCAGCAGAGCAGACTTAGCAGTAAAAATTGTTTATTAAATCCACAAATGTAATATGACACATGCTTTCATCTATAATATTATTTAGACTTCACCACATAAAATACTAAAGTCATATGACCATTATATACTCCCTGCTAGTCATGTGATAACATTTAAAATCTTAAAGAAGCACTATATCAGTTGTAAGACACAACATATCTGAATTAACATATAGCGCCTTGAGCAAAAAGGATTATACTAATTAAAAACAAATAACAGCTCATGCGTTAAGATGTTATACAAAATAATAAAAATATGAAACTACTATATAAGAAATAATAAACACATACTAATGTTCATATAAAAAAAATGATCATATCATATATTGAACAATATGAATAGACAGGTACACAAATATACCTGGGTGCAAATCATCACCTTTCATAAGCTTTCAACTTTAGTATAACAGTATACACCTCAGCAAGCTCCTACCTGGTGCCCTGCGAGTTCTACAGCAGCAGAGACATAAGAGAGACTTTGGAGTGATTAAGTATCATTTTTCTGCATTTTCTTGCTGCCATTAACTAATTCCACCTAAAATGTCGATTTTCTAGAGTTTCTGTGATTTAAAAAACTTGTTCCAGCTACATATTATACTTATTTTACTGCCTGCACTTTAACAAATTTGTTTTTGTGTTTACCTGTTTAACTGTTGTAGGCTACACACTCAAGTGTAATAGCCATTTCCGTGCATTTAAAGTGTTGTTTTGATTGTATCTGCTTTATTTTCTGAAAAAAACAAAAAACAAGAAAAAAACAAAAAAAAATATACTTGTTTTCCCACCTTTCTAAGCTAGTATAGTCCAGATTTCAGGTTAGTGCTGAATTCAAGGCTGTGTTACAAGTTTCTGTGTTTGCCCATACCTTGCTTGGACAGAAGGAAATTTCTCTGTTCACTGTGAGAGATGGAGCTTTGAGCAGCCTATCTGTCCCTGGAGGAGTGGTTTCAGCCCAGAAATTAGTAGTTTATTGGCCATTTTGGGCTAATTTCTATCCCTTTCATTTCCCTGCTATAAAACCCGCATTTGCAAGGTTTTTGTGCTAGTATACAACTCAGCAAGCTCCTGCCTGGTGCCCTGCAGAGTTCTACAGCAGCAGAGAGACAAAAGAGAGACTTTGGAGTGGTTAAGTATAATTTTTCTGCATTTTCTTGCTGCCTTTAGCTAAATGCCCAAAACACTGATTTTCTAGAGTTTCTGTGATTTAAAAAGCTTGTTTCAGCTACATATTGTACATATTTTACTGCCTGCACTTTAACAAATTCATTTTTGTGTTTAAATTACCTGTTTAACTGTTGTAGGCTACACACTCAAGTGTGATAGCCATTTCTGTGCATTTAGAGTGTTTTTGTTTTGATTGTCTCTGCTTTATTTTCTGAAAAAAAACAAAACAAAAAAAACTTATTTTCCCACCTTTCTAAGGTAGTATAGTCCAGTTTTCAAGTTAGTACTGAATTCAGGGCTGTGTTACAGGTTTCTGTGTTTACCCATACCTTACTTGGATAGAAGAAAGTTTCTCTGTTCATTGTGAGAGAGGGAGCTTTGAGCAGCCTATCTGTACCTAGAGGAGTGGTTTCAGCCCAGAAATTAGTTTATTGGCCATTTTGGGCTAATTTCTATCTCTTTCATTTCCCTGCTATAAAACCCGCATTTGCACGGTTTTATGTGCCGGGCAGCACTGGTTAGCTAGGGTATAACTATTCCCGGCTCCACAAAGTCTACTCTTCAATTTTTCCCCTTGGAACTAGACAAACTTTCAACTTAATCACACAAACCATTCACTTCTCATCCCGGCACTTGCTCAAAACTCATAGCAAGCGCCAATAAAACTTAGCACTAGACCCCTCCTATACTGTAGAGAAGGACAAGGCTCTCTATTCGACCTTACCAGGAAATCAGTAAACCAGTTCACTGTACCTTAATCACACAAACCATTCACTTCTCATCCCGGCACTTGCTCAAAACTCATAGCAAGCACCAATAAGGGAGGATGGCATAATGGTTAAGGTGTTTGCCTTACAAACAGAAGGTGGTGATTCTCATTCTCTAAGGTTAGTGGCAAGCAATAAAAAAATGGCCTGCAAAGGCAGTTAGCCTAGTACCAGCCTATGAACCTATGAACCTACCTATCCAGGCATGTCCAAAGAGCAGTTTCAGGTGTACTTTTCAGTCCAACTTGTGAATCTGGGCATTTTGAGGCAATGTTACAATTGCCTCATGTACACAGACAACCCTCTCCTCCTTCCACCAGACACTAATACATGCGAGAGATGCAATTATACAGCCAAACTGGAGACTAAGCTCTTTCAACCCAAGACTGGACCAGGCAGTCAAGAAGTGAAGGGAATTACTTGCATCACACCACCAGTCTCACATAGACCTATGAAACCAGCACCGGCAAGAAACACACATAAATACATGAAAACATACTCGGAGGCTCTAAGTAAAAATCTGCAGAAGCAACAGTATCCTCCAAAGCAGACATTCAAGCAACTTCCACCCTCCAACACAAACCATGAAACACATACTTCACAAAACTAGTGTGCCCCACAATCATAGCCCTTAAGGCAAAATAACATACCCAACACGCTAGTAATAGGTGACTCTATAGTCAGGCACACTGACGTCCCATTCACTAGGCTGAACAAGGAGAAGGTTACTGTTAGCTGCCTGTCAGGTGCCAGGATCCACCACAAAACACAAGCACTCAGGTCACTCCAGAACAAGTACAAATATGACTCTGTCATTGTCCATGTTGGTGTGATGGACCTGAGCCGTACCTCCCTGGACTTCATGAAAAGAGACATGGAGGAGCTCTCTGATCACATAGCCCAGGCCGGTATGACCCTGACCCTGAGTAGCATCCTGCCCTCACCAAGAATGATACCATGGTATAGAGAAAAAAATTATCAATTTCAACAATTGGCTAAGCTTCTGGTGTTATTCAAAGGGGATCTAGTGTCTGTCAGCCTGGGATGACATGCTCAACAAGCCAAGCTGCTTCACTAGAGATGGCTTGCACCTTTCACCCTTAGGCTTTTGAATACTGGCCAAGGCTCTTGCTACTCCCATAGTGCCTTTTTTAGGCAAGGCTCAAAAGACAAACCCACCACCGTAAATAGCACAAGTTACAAAAAACTGACGGTAATGCTACTCAATGCCAGACGTCTAATCCTCAAAATGCACGCACTTGAGGCACTCCTCAGTATGGAGAAAATCAATATATGTGCAGTAACAGAAACCTGGTTTAAGGCTCCAGAGAGCACCCCAGCACTACCAGGCTACAACTCATACCATACATTTCGGCCACAAAACCAGGACCAAAATACAAAAGGTGGGGGAGTATCCATATTCTTCAAGGATACCCACACCTCCAGGTTAGTGGCATAGCATGATGCCTCAGACATCATCCACGTGCAACTTACAATGGGCAAAACTGCTATTCAAATTATAGCTTGCTACAGATCACCCACCATGTCCCAGGACCCCCACTCTGCATTCCTGAAAACACTGGGAAACATAAAGGTCCTACCAAACACCCTGATAATGGGTGATTTCAATTACCCAAACATTAACTTGGAGAACTACTCAAGTACAAACTCCCTTGCCTCATCACCAACATGGACGACCGGTGTTCCACACCAGAGGTCAACGCCTCGCTGGTTAGATCTGACCATAAACTAATCACTCTGGATATCCATATTCCACCAACATCCCTGTTCAAAGAAACCACCATGAAAAACTTTTCAAAAGCAAACTTCATGTTACCATTCCCTCCAGTACCTTTAACTCCCAGTGGGCATGGCTTCAGCCTTTAAAAATGAAGTTATCACCTTAGAGTTCTAACAAATAGTCATTGACAGAGGTTATATAGCAATACAGTTGTGTTTGCCATCATGTATGCTTCAAGATAAAATATTCAGATATCTTGTATGTAACATGGTTTTGGAATTATTAATGAAAATATGAAAAGGCAATATTTGATGCCTAGAGGCACAGTAGGAGGTAACTGCAGAAATGCCTGGAGAAGTCACTCGGCTGAGGTGGGAAGTTTCAAAGCCCCCATGCTAAAAGATAACACTGTCCAAACTGCAAAATCCTTTACTAATGCACTCTATGGGCACCTACAAAAATGCATGGATTGTGCTATCCCAATAGAAAACCAAGACTCACTCCTCCAAGAAAAGGAAACCAGTCTTGTGGACCCCTGCCATAAACAAGCTTTACAATAGAAGGAGGAAACTAGCACAGAAAAGAGTAAAATCTCTAGAAGGGAAGCCATCCCTGATCAGTATCAGCAAGAAACTTTGTTTCCTCATAAAATCATCCAAGGCTAGCTTCGAAAGAAAAATTGCCATGGACTCCAAAGATAACCTCAAGGCATTCTTTAGCTATGTCAAGAACCTAAGTAGCAATTCTCAGATCTGCTCGGAGTTAGTGCAGAATGGCACAAAATACACTGAACCGACCGATATAGCCAACATCCTGGCAGACAGGTTCAGTGCAAACTTTATCCCCCTCTCACCCCCAAAAGGGCCCATAACTATACCAGAAGAATGTAGTACCAATCATGGACATTCAGGTTAAAACAGCCCTCTCCAAAGCCAAAAACAAAGCATCAGTGGGACCGGATGGTGTCCCAGGCTGTGTCCTACATGAGCTCAAAGATGAACGAACCCCTCACCTAAACACACTGTTTAAACTCAGCCTCTCCACAGGCCACATGCCCACAGAATGGCGCAAAGCAACAGTTATTCCGCTCCACAAAGGTGGAGTCACAACAGATCCTGGGAACAATCACTCTATAAGCCTGACTTGCATGGTCTGCAAAGCTATGGAGCACATCATCATAGATCTCATTAACAGAGACATTGGAAACCTCCAAACATTGGACCCTACCCAGTTCGGCTTTGTTAAGGGCAGATCTCCCTCCTAAACCTGGTGGACTTCTTTGAGACAGTTACCAAGGCTATAGATGAGGGAATGGTGGTACACACAGCCTACCTAGACCTCACAAAGGCCTTCGACACCAATCCCCTCTCAGGTATTATAGACAAGCTCACCAGCCTGAACATAAACCCCTACATCACGAGATGGGTTGCCAACTGGCTCACAGACAGAACCCACATGGTAAGAGTTGCAGGAGCTAGGTCTGACTCAAAACCGGTTACAAGTGGTGTTCCCCAAGGCTCAGTCCTAGGACCCCTCCTGTTTGGCATATACTTCTCAGAGGTACAGGCAAGCACAGGAGGACTATCGCTGACCAAGTTCACAGACGACTTCAAACTAAGGGCTATAATTGACTCTCCAGCTGACACAGACATCCTCCAAAAGGGTCTCACTGAGACAGATACCTGGTGTCAAAACCATGACCTCAAGCTAAATGCTAAAAAGTGCATAGTCATCCCCTTTGGAAAAAACAAAGTACCCACAAACTACCACATAGGTGGTAGCCCCCTAAATATGGAAGATGTAATAAGGGATATGAGGACCCAAGTAGATAGTAACCTCTCCTTTGATTATCACATTGCCAAAGTGGTTAAAAAAATCCTTCTATGTGGCCCACCTAATCACAAAAGGGTTTGCATCCAGATCGAAAGAGGTCATTGGGCCCCTTTACACATCACTCATCCGACCCATCATAGAGTACAATGCCCCATTTGGGATGTACCTTACAAGACACCTGCAACAACTGGAAAGACCACAGAAGTACCTCACCAAGAGGATCACTTGCCTCAAGCAGATGCCCTATGCAGCTCAGCTGAAGAAACTCAAGCTGTACTCGGTTGCATATCGCCTACTCAGAGGTGATCTTTGCCTGACATACAAGGCCATGTCCAACCCAAAATTGATGGACATGCTCTACCTAAAGGAAACCATATCCCCTCAAGCCATACGCTCCAGGGATCTAAACCTCACCACAACAATAAATAGGACGTGCTGGAGGGATAGATTCCTTTTCCAGAGACTTCTCATACTCTGGATCAAGATTCCAGGCTACATTAGGCAGAGCTCCTCGCTAACCCTCTTCAAGAGAAACCTTGATGAGTGGATGGGAAACAGAAAGTTTACCCCAGGGATCACTTCAATGGCTCTGCTGGACAGAGGCACAGGGAACTAATCTCAGGGGGCAGCGAAAGCCAACATATTCCAGCTAGGCTTATAAATGCCTTCAGGCAGACAGCCTAGTACCTACCTATGAACCTATGAACCTATAATAAACTCACAATAGATATTATTTCATTTACTCCAGGTAGTGTTTTGACATCCAAATAAATTTGTCACCAAAGCTTGCATTGCTCAAGAATAATGGACCATGGGCCCCCTCAGGTCTATGTTAGAACACTGAATGTTCATAATCACGAACAATCTAATGAGTGAAAATGCTGGACCTCGAACTCTTTATTGTGGGAGGCCTGCACCTCCACACCTCCTGCTAAATATATATTCCAACTCTGAGATCGCACTTCAGTGAGGAAAGGGCAAATATTCCAAACTTCACTGTACTACAAGCCCAAAAAAAGCACTTTGAGGTCCAGCATTTTCGATCATTAGAGCGTAGCAATTTTGAACATTCAATGTTCTAATATAGACCCGGCCCCCTCTTGGGTTATGCTCAACTTTCTCCAGGATAGAGAATAAGAAACTGTCATTATTGCAGTCAGATATATGTTTAAAAGTGCATTAGTGACTTTTTCTTTTTTGATATCATAGACATGTTTATATATACATATTGTTCGAGCTACACTCAATTTTTTCCACATAGAATGCAGGACAATGATTTGTAATGTGATATAAACAACACCTTGTGTGTGACAGTTGAACCTTCTTGAAGCTTTTATCAACTTAATGCGCACTGTAATAGGTATGACCAAAATGAATGAATGAACATTTTCCACATGTACAACATTTCATCATTTTCCCTCTAAGATGTCCCTTGGCTTTTCTGTGAGCTATACTTTCAAATATGTTTTTGAAGCTAATCCCCCATTTATGCACTATTTTTGGATGGTTTCCAAGTTTCTCATAAGTATCCCTGCCATCCAGGATTAGCTGTCAATTTTTTGTTATAATTTGAGAAATATTAATAGTGTCCGTGTTAAAAGTAGTAATGAAAGAATGATTGTTCTCTGGCATAATTTGATTAAGGTTTTCCTGGACATGAACTCCAGATCCATTATCTTGCATATTGAATGAAACCATAGGCTGTGAGGTGGTTACTAGGATGATGAACATATGATGGTTCTTATCCAATAATGGCACATATACTCCTGACTGTGCATGCTATGGAATAGACTTCCCATACATGTCAAGCGGAGTGCCTCACTGGCCCTCTTCAAGAGAAATCTTGATATGTGGATGGGAAATAGAAAATTCATCCCGGGGATCTCTCCAGTGACTCTACTTGACAGAGGCACTGGGAACTAAGGTCGGGTGGCAGGATGTCAGGGTAATCCTATGGGCTTGGCTTGTAAAGGCTTCAGGGTCATTAGCCTAGTACACACCTATGAACCTATGAACATATGATGTCTTGCTTAATTGAAGCTATCAGTGATGAAGGATAGCCTCTGTTTTTGAACATATCACTTAATAAATTGAATTTAGTGATTAATTCCTCAAATTTAGTTACCATATGTGGTGTCCTTACCATTTGACCTTTTATAATGACCTGTTTCTGATGCTAGGGTTTAATCAAGATGGAATTCAGTGAAAAGAAAAGAAGAACGGGCTTGAAATATTTACCATTTACATATTGAGATGGTAAACAAAAAAGATGGATGGATAATAATATTTTTTAATGATTCAGGACTACAAGAGGATATATAATAACATCACTATTTTTGTTAATACATAGCATTGCACATTTTTTTATGTGGATAGTAAATTGTGCATTATTATTATATGCACTAGAGGGCACTCCTTGCATTTTGTACGAACTTCTTTATAAGTAAAGAAGACAGCAGGTTGGTGTGGGTTTTTTTGCATCATGTTTGGTTGCTGAGGAAGGCTTTGCCGAAACCGGTACAACCATGTTGGTGTACGGTTACACTTTTTGCTGTTTCATTTTGAAATAAACAAGTAATGCCTATGTTACAGGAGTCGGGTGCTGGCCTCTTTTTTTGAAATTAAAAAATAAGACAGAATAATATTTAGTGCAATCAGGTGATTATGGAAAAGAAAATGCGAAGGATTATTGTATAATGCAAATAAAGATGAAATGATATAAAGAAAAAGGTGAAATAATGGATTGTGGTAGAAATTAATTGATAATGCTGCCTAAGAAAATCAGATTTTTTGAAATGATAAAAAACTGAATTTTTGTGCAGGTTATATTTTAATGTTTAGAAAAATTGAAATAAGTGGCTATATACATAGGTAGGTACTAGGCTATCTGCCTGAAGGCATTTATAAGCCTAGCCAGAATAGTTCATAGGTTCATAGTTTAGTACTAGGCTAACTGCCCTTGCAAGCCATTGTAAGCTTAGCCAATTATCCCTTGTCAGACTCAAACCTTGCACCTTGTGTTTGTAAGGCAAACACCTTAACCATTAGGCCACCCTCCACTACCTCCTTAGATTAGTTCCCTGTGTCTCTGTCCAGCAGACCCACTGAAGTGATCCCCGGGGTAAATTTTCTGTTTCCCATCCACTCGTCAAGGTTTCTCTTGAAGAGTGTTTTCCAGGAGCTCTGTCTAATGTAGATTGGAATCTTTTTTAATTGCATGGGAAGTCTCTGGGACAGGAATCTATCCCTCCAGCACGTCCTATTTATTGTTGTGATGAGGTTTAGATCCCTATAGCGTGTGGCTCAGGGGGATAAGGTTTTCTTTAGGTGGAGCATGTCCATCAATTCTGGGTTGGACATGGTCTTGTATGTTAGGCAGAGATCACCTCTGAGTAGGTGGTATGCAACCAAGTACAGCTGGAGTTTCTTCAGTCAAGCTGCATAGGGCATCTGTTTGAGGCAAGTGATTCTCTTGGTGAGGTACTTCTGTGGTCTTTTCAGCTGTTTCAGGTGTCTTGTATGGTACATCCCAAATGGGGCATTGTACTCTATGATGGGTCTGATGAGTGATAAGTAGAGGGGCACAATGACCTCTTTTGATCTGGATGCAAACTTTTTGTGATTAGGTGGGCCACATAGAAGGATTTTCTAACCACTTTGGCAATGTGATTATCAAAGGAGAGATTACTATCAACTTGGGTCACCAGATCCCTTATTACGTTTTTTTGTATTTAGGGGACTACCACCTATGTGGTAGTTTGTGGGTACTTTGTTTTTTCCAAAGGGGATGACTATGCACTTTTTGGCATTTAGCTTGAGGCCATGATTTTGACACCAGGTATCTGTCTCAGTGAGACCCTTTTGGAGGATGTCTGTGTCAGCCGGAGAGTCAATTAAACCCCCTAGTTTGCATTCATCTGCAAACTTGGTCAGCCATAGCCCTCCTGTGCTTGCCTATACCTCTGACAAGTATATGCTGAACAGGAGGGTTCCTTGGACTGAGCCCTGGGGAACGCCACTTGTAACCGGTTTAGAGTCAGACCAAGCTCCTGCAACTCTCACCATGTGGGTTTTGTTCATGAGCCAACTGGCAACCCATCTGGTGACATAGTGGTTTATGTTCAGGCTGATGAGCTTGTCTATAATACCAGAATGGGGAGTGGTGTTGAAGGCCTTTGTGAGGTCTAGGTATGCTGTGTGTACCACCTTTCCCCCATCTATAGCCTTGGTAACTGTCTCAAAGAAGTCTACCAGGTTTAGGAGGCATGATCTGCCCTTAACAAAGCTGAACTGGGTAGGGTCCAGTGTTTGGAGGTTCTCAGTGTCTCTGTTAATGAGTTCCATGATGATGTGCTCCATAGCCTTGCATACCAAGCTAGTCAGGCTTATAGGGCGATAGTTCCCGGGGTCTGTTGTGGCTCCAACTTTGTGGAGCGGAATAACTGTTGCTGTGTGCCACTCTATGGGAATGTAGCCTGTGGAGAGGCTGAGTTTGAACAGTGTGTTTAGGTGAGGGGTTAGTTCATCTTTGAGTTCATGTAGGACGCAGCCTGGGACACCATCCAGTTCCATTGATGCTGTATTTTTGGCTTTGGAGTGAGCTGCTTTAACCTAAGTGTCTGTGATTATAAATATGAATGTGTAAATAATTTAAAGAATTTTAAATAAAGAAAAATGTAAAGTAAATATTCCCTAATCCTTTTGATAAGTGCCTTTGGATCTTTTAAACCCACCTGAGTCTCTACTAACTGAAACAGAGTGGCCTTGGTTTAAGGTCTCATCCAAAGGAAATCATATTGAGGAGTGCAGTACACCTATCAAGCTGCACTGCAGTGACAGTATTTGAACATTAATCCAAGTATCTGGTCTGAAAATAGTGCCCACTGCCTTCTCATCCTCCAGCACTAGAGGTGAGGGTGCTACCTGTTTAACTATTGAGACTGATTTTTCATTTTTCTTGATTTATTTATGTATTATCTGAGTCTCAAAAAGGTCCATAGAGATCATTGCTCTGCCCTGGTAAACAAATACAAATAAAATAAAATATTTATTTTTTATATTACCGATAATGATGTAAACCTACTAGAGACAAATACCTCTTTTCAGTGTGGTGACCCAGGTGTACTGTCTGTTGAAGCTTTTACTCAGACTGAGATTGCAGACAAATTGAGACTGGTAATATCAAACCAAGCACTACATAATGCATCTCATTAATAATATATAGGATTAAATATGTTCTCTAAAATACTATAGTTTGTCTATACTTGATGTCTATATATTATTCTTAACCTCATATGAGTTATCTAAGCCCACCTTGGGACTTAACCATTATGATCAATGAACATCTGTAAGACTTAACCAAAATGATCAATGAACATCTGTGTTTAGCCTTTATACTAGCTGGTTCAGTGACTATGAACTTTGTCTAATAAAGCAGGGTCCTTTGAGTATCCCCTCACTTCAATGTAGAAAACGTACTTAGTCTTCCACAATTGTTTTATTTCTACTCTGAACTACATGTTGTTTCCAGTTGCCATTCCTGAGCTTCTGATCAACCTGTTTATGTATCACCTAATATTCTATCCATGTTATGAAGACAGATTTAATATCTTCCAAACCTAGGCTGCTTGCTAACAGTTACCATTCTATACTAACTACATTCATCAGGACTGGACACACCTGGAGTTATTTTGTTTCATTTGCACTGATGAGCACTACAATATATTTTAAAACTAGACCCTATCATAATGTAATTATCAAGTGCGTTTTCATATATTACAATGCACAAAGTGAGGACATTAAATGGGTGTGACATTTTTTGTTTTTCTGGCTTACTCTTTGGCAGGTTTCTGGAATATGACTTTGGTTGGATGTGAGCCAAGGACATATGTCATTAGTGTGTGTATTTACCACCACATTTTGTATGGAACACCATTTCAAGACTAGATCTTTCAAGGGTGCTTTCCTTCGGAAATACTACCCCTAACTCCGTTTTCTGACTTTGGATTCATTTGCTTATTCCTCCTTCGCTAGAGTTTATTGGAAGCCATTTGAGGTTTTATCCCACTTTCTCTTTCCAGTGACTCCTCTTGCTATTGGATTGCACAGATGTGTGAGCATTTTTTTTCATCAAGTGATCTTCAAGAGATTGTTGAATAAAGACTCTGGTGTTCTCTGTCCTACCATACATATAAATATATTTTTCATTGCAGAACACTCTTACCAGTGCTAATACCTGGCCACATCACAATGTGATTATCCATCATATTTACTTCAGTTTTGAACCCATTTATTCCCCTGTCCATCAGCTATAAATTAGTAGGTGGTAGATGGGAGGGGACCCAATGAGCAGATGTAATTACTGAGCAGGAATACAGACACTTACTAGCAAGCTGTACTCCATTCTTCTGGACCTTTTACCTTTGCTTGTGAGCAGGTAAAGTGAAACGTCTGCTGCTCCAAGGCTATGTGAGTGTGTGCTTCGAGAAACCAACATTCCCCACCTGGAGTGCTTCTGCACCGCTTGAGAAGTATTTATACCTTCATTTAATTAGCTCTGGCACTGTTATACCTAGCCATCTGCTAGATGTTGTTTCTGTGTCATTACTTGGCTTACTGCATCCTGCTAACATGAGGAATCTCACAGATGAATTCTTTAGCACAGTCCATCATATAGACTGTTATCACAGAACTACTGCTAGGGTTTCCTCCCTTCACAGCACAGCACCAGAAATGACAATATTTTTAAAACATTAGAATATAGTCTAAGAAATCATATATGCAAAGGACTTACATGCACTTTACTTTTATTTTTTTCATTTTCACTTCATATTTGATCGTTATTCTGATATACATTTGCATCTATGACTTACTTGGACCTTCTTGTATATTTTTCATATATCATGAATACTTCATTGTAAATGTTTATGTGCCATTACTCATAGACAAATGAGCAGTGCTGATAAAAAGATTGTGAAAACTGAAATACTGAAACACAGAGGCTATATTTTCTTCTTCTGTTGCCTTGTAAATCATTTCACAAAATTCACATCATTAATAAGAAAAATCACAAAGGTCTTTGCAATGCTGGATTTTGACTGTTTGCTGAAATCCAAAAAATTCTTATGTTGGTGCACATGTAAGCTTATGTTTTAAGTTGCATAAGAGTGTAACAAAATAAAAATAAAATAAAAATAGAGTATAATAATATCATGTTAATGTGCAAGTTAATCAGTCCATGTGGCAATACAGAAATCTGCTGTGCCTCAAGTTACATAACATCCCCAGGGATTGATGAAGTAACATGTCATCAGGACCACCCAGGCATAACCTACTGCTTAGTTATTCAGTCCACTACAAAGACTAATCCATACATCTAATACTAAGATGATTCACAGTCAGACCATAATTTTACTGTATTAGTATATAAAACAGTGATTCTTATTTTGTGCCAGTATTCAGATAAATTTTTCCACAATTAAACATTTTTGCTCGTTTATCTTTCCTCAGAAACTCGTATGTCTATACAGTGGAAACACCCGAAGGAAGCTGTGAAAAACCTTATTTCACATTAACATTCAATATCCAATTTCCTCACACTGACGATGTCTGCTACCTTGCCTACCACTTCCCTTATACGTACTCGACACTTATGGTAAGGCAACATGTCTGCCTTTAAACCAGAATATTCAGTTTACAGTTTTGAGTATGTTTCTAATACCTGCATGTATTTCAATCTGTATCTAAGTGTACTTTAACAGCAAGATAAATGTAAGCAGATCACTAACAGTTGATAGACAGTATTCTCCAAAATAATTTCTTACAATATTTTATGATAAAGATTTTAATCTTAGTTAACTGCCTTAACATGTATAGCAGTAGTAATATTTTGATAATGTTTGCCCTCTTTTCATAAAGACATACTATTTTGTATCAAAGATCATTAGCACAGTAAATGCTGTCTAGTTTGAATGTTGTTAATGATGATATTATGTAACACAGTATTTACTGCCCGGTAAATCTATAACTTCACATATATTGAACTCATACATCATTCTCAGTATTTCAGCTATACAGTTTTACTTTGCTTCTGTTCTTGGTGATGGAGAACTATGTGATGTGCAAATTGTAGAACCTTTTCAAGAAATAAAGCATCCAGTATAAAAAAATGTTTAGACTTATTCACAACCAGTGTCTGTCAGAAGGATAATTCATACATATTTTCATAGGTGATTACAAGGCTAATGGCTTTAGGAGGTGTTTTTAAGCCTAGCCATGTTTAACCATTTATAAAAGGTAGAGCAAATTACCCAGGGGGATACTAACTGGGTATGGATTGCACAGCAATTACAATTGTCAGTCTACTAGGGGTATAGGAGAAATTTTCCGATTCCCATCCATTGGTCAAGACTGGATTTGAACATCGGGACGGAGTCTACTTCACAAGGATGTGAGGGTGTTCTAGTCCATAGGTTAATAGGTTCATAGGTTAGTACTAGGCTAACTGCTGTTGTGGGCCATTTTCAGCCTAGCCAATTACCCCATGTGAGAATCAAACCCTGCATCTTATGTTTGTAAGGTAAACACCTTAACCATTATGCCAACCTGCCACCCCTTAGTCATTGCATATACCCTGCCAACTACATACTGAATGGGGCATTGTACTCCATGATTGGCTTAATGAGGGTCCTAGGACCTGGATGCCATACCATTATAACTTCTGCAGTACAGAATGATTTCTTTACAGTAGTAGATGCATGAGTATTAAAGCCCTAAGCTGTGTTCATAAGTGTTCCCAGTTCCTTATCAGCTGGATCTATTCTTAGGGATTGTCTATGTGGGAAATTCACAGGGATAGTTAACTTTTCAAAGGATACCATTATTTATTTTTTGGCATTCAGTTTTAGACTATGGCTCTGACACCAATTATTAGTTTACAACAAGACCTCTTGGAGAATATCAGTTATGAGGAATTCTCTGATTGCTCCAAGCTTGCAGTCACCCTCAGACTTGGACAACCAGAGGCCTTTGACATTAACTATGATTTTTAAAAAGTAGATGACAAAAAAAAGAGTTGCCCCAGGACTATGCCCTCATGGGGACTCCGCAAGTGGCAGGCCTTTTTTGGAGGTAGAGTCCCCTATCCTGACTTCTTGTGGCTTATTGGTTATTCAGTTAGTGACACAGGGGGTTGATCCTAATTTTGTGAAATTACTGACAAATTCCAAATGGGCATAGTGTCAAATGCTTTGGTCAAGTCAAGATAGCCAGTGGGCACCATTTTGCCCTTGTCCATAGCTTTGATGGCTTTCTTGAAAAAGTCCACAAGATTGAGTAGGCACAGTTTTGGATCCAGTGTACTTTGTCTTAATTTATAATATTCATGATTATTCTTCCCATGGATTTACATATGACACTAGTCAGACCTATGAATTTGTACTAAACTGAATCAGTAGATGGTCTGCCCTTGCACAGACAGATAATTGTTGCAGTCCACAATTCATTAGTCAAAAAGCCATGTGATTTTATCAGTAGTTCATGTTTCATGCTATTCAGGAGGCCTCCCGGGATATTATCAAGGCTCATAGATGCAGTATCTTTTTGCATTGGAGAGTACATGGAAGACTGGTTTGTTAGTGATAGATGAGGGTGGTATGATTGAGGGCATCTCTTGAGTGGTGACAGGGGGAGAAAGCAAGGTGAAATTGGAGCTACATTTATCAGCCAGTAATGTTGCTATATTCTCCATCTTCATACAGGTGGCTGCATTTACAATTAGCTCAATGGACTGTTGTGTATTACCTTTGAAGTTGCAAATATAACTGTAGAAGGCCTTTTGTTTGTATTTACCTTTGAGGCTATCTTTGCAAGAAATTTCTCCTTGGTAGGCTTGATAAGACTCCTGAGATGCTCATTTAGTTTAAAGAGGGGTTTCTAGTCTTGCTGGGCATTACACTTCCTATTTTTTGACAATAGTTTTCTTACTTTTGTTGTAAAATGTAACAATACTGGGATTAAACCAGGATGGCTTGTTCTTTGACTTACTCCTCTGCTCATTTTGGGAGGGAATAACTGCCTTAGTGCATCTTTTTCATGACGGCGTATTGTTTTTGTGAGCGATTCTGCACAGGTAGTGGAGGTCACATGGTTTGGGGGGGGGTCAGGAAACTTAGCCTGGATATCAGTAGTATGAGGTTTGGTTTGGAATAATTCCTAAATGTTCAAAGGTTAGATGGGGTTACACATTTTAGTATAATTTCCAAGGACACAGCTTTATGGTGCAACCTGAGAAGTCAGGACATTTGACTTTAATAGGTGTAAAGTTCCCCCATGTTTGTGAGGATTATCAAAGAGGTTGGTGCACTGACTAGTTGGTATAGAGCATTTGTGTTGACAATGTTCAGGATTCTCTGGGACGACATATTGGAAGTTGTGTTTGTTTCCCATTTATCCTGGGGTATTTGTAATCACCAGAAATATTGTGCTGGGATGAATGGGAGGTATCTGCAGTTCGCTTCCTCTGTCATGGAGGGGACCTATAGCTTGCAGTGATATGGAATGGATGGGATGGACAAGGAGAAACTCAGCTGCATCATTATATGAATGGTTAGCCACAAGAGTGTTAATTCCCTGGTTAGATCTTTTGCAAGTTACTGGGCATCCTCAAAGATAAATGCTTGTAGTCCTCTTTTGTGGCCTTCAACAGAAAACTCCTATATGAAAGAGAGTGTACCACATGATGTAGGTCACTCATGAGTGGTAGACATTCATTTATTAAAGCCTAATTTGTGGCAGTTTTTTAGATATTTCAGTTTTAGACAGAGTACAACCATCAGATTTCTCCTAGAGATATGTATTTTTTCAAGGACATAATCATTATACAAAAAATGTGAAACTTGTACTTCTTTTTTTAATTAATACTTTAGACTAGAGAGCTATAAATGTATAAATATTAAGTGCATAGTAACTTAGTTATACATTCTGTATTAGTCAGCAAGACATTCATAAAACTATACATAACTTGTTAAGAAAACATTTACAAAAAAATGGGAAACACTGGAAGTCTTCATCTTAAAATACTTAAAAAGTTAATTTACTGGAACTTTCATTGATCACTGAGCTA
>NC_056739.1:1892429041-1892501541 GCF_019279795.1 Protopterus annectens | reverse complement strand
GATTGCCTTAAGAAAATAAAACAAGAAATGTACAATGATGAACTCCTTTTTGTCACAATAGATGTACATGATTTATTTACTGTTATTCCCCATGAAGAGGGAAATACTCTGTTTTATGATTTTCTATGCAAGTACTCAGGATTGTCACACTCGAGGGTGTTAATGTTTCAAAGTGTAATAGACATTATACTCAAAAATAACTTTATTTTGTTTGAAGGATATTACTTCAAACAAAAAGTGGGTGTAGCTATGGGTGCATCTTGCGCGCACTTATTTGCCAATATTGTCCTAACCGAATGGGAAACTACTAAGGTATTCACCTCTAAGTTGTATAGGTATTGCTTATTTTATGGGCGATACCTAGATGGCATACTTATTTTGTGGCGAGGGACCCAAGTTGCATTGGAAAAGTTCTTTGAGTTTTTAAATGAAAGTACTAGGTTTTTACAGTTCACCATGGAAACCAACAAAGAGTCTATACATTTTCTGGATATAACTTTTTCCCAAGACAAAATTAAACAAAAGTTCAGCTCCACATTGTATAGAAAGCTAACCTACTCCAATACATTACTTCATTTTTCCAGTGCCCATCCAATACACCAAAAGAGACCATTGTTCAAAGGCCAAGGAGTTAGGTTGGCGAGGATGGTGAGTGATGAAGAAAATTTCATTAAAGAAATCAAAACGTTGGAAAATATGTTGTTAGCGAGGGGATATCTGCCTCACATTCTTAAACCTGTATTACAGGAAGTTATAACAAAAAGGAAGGAAGGTCACTTTGTACCTTTGCTGGGAGGATCACACACTAGTAACATCAGTGCAATTATTGATCCAACGATCCCAAAAGATGTAGAGGTACATCAACATCCTATGATACTTACTTTTACACCCCATTTTGGTATGATTAAAGATATACTACAACAAAACTGGATATTGTTTGATATTGAACATCAATATAAAGAAAAATTAGGGGATTACCCAATAGTGGTGTACAAAGAGGATAGATCTTTTAGATATTTGCTTGAAATAAACTTTGGGACTGATAGAAAAGGAAAAATGGGTAAATGTGGGCATTGTAATCAATGCCCACATATTTTGAAGCATGAGTTTCTATACATAAGGGGTTTTGGAAAAGTAATTCAAAAACAAAGGCTCAACTGTTTGAGTAAACAACTAGTTTATATTGCGATTTGTCAGAATTGCTATTGTTTTTATATAGGGAAAACAATCAATAGTTTCAATAAGTGGATTTATCAACACCTATATGACATCTAGAAGGACAACCTAAAGAATGCATTAAGCAAGCATGTTAAAGATTTTCCTGGACAGAAATGTAAATGTAGTGCCCTTGAACAAGTGCAACACAGAGACGGGGAGGGGGGGGCATTGAACACCTACTTAGAATATAGAGAATTAATGTGGCAGCTTATATGTAATGCCACAATCCCCCAGGGCTAAATGAAACTGTCTCTATTTCCAAGGCAGATTTTCATATATAATGTGTGTATTTTTTATCATAAAACGTTAACATGTATAAACTAGTTTTGTCTTTAAGTCCTAGTATTAGGCTTCATGGTTAAGGTGTTTGCCTTACAAACACAAGGTGCAGGGTCTGAGTCTCACAAGAGATAATTGGCTAGGCTTAAAATGGCTCACAAGGGCAGTTAGCCTAGTACTAATCTATGAACCTACTAATCTATGAAATAACCTATGAACTAGCCCATTCTACCAGATTAGTAGAATTTCAAGTGAGCTTTAGAGGCGAATAGATTTAAATATTATCAGCTAAAACACTGTTTATAGGTTATAAAACAATTGATTTTATACAAGTCTCCCTTTCCTTGTTTCAGATTTATTCACAAGTGTGTGTGTATATATATTTTCTTTTAACATATTTTGTTTAGACAATTCAATATATTTGTAGATGTTTGTATGTTCTTAAGGAATTAATTGAGTGTTAATTAAGGACGTGATTGAGTGTGTATTTAAACAGAAATGAAGTTAAAGTGGATTGTATTCTGAGGAAGTCGAGCTGTAAAGCAGACGAAAGCGATTAATAAAAAGTTCTGGTACGCCTGTGAGCCAGATTGCTTTTCTTTTTTTTTACACCTGGAAACATGTGAAACATTGGCTACCTATCAGTAAATTTGCTGTGACTTTGTTAGGGCTGAGAGCACTGCCACAGCTGGAAATGGTCAGAGTCCTCCAGGGCAGACAAGAGGATTTCCAGGAGTACACGGAAATGGTACATGTTAGGGAGAGTGTCATTATCACATTGATGCATAGTACAGTGGCACATGAAGTGTCTGTGACCAGCTGCATTTATACACTAGTTAGAACTTAGCAGAATCAGTCTTGAAAAGGGAAGAGGATTGTTTATGGTCCTCATACATGGGGGCAGATCACATGAGACTACAAATGGTTCTCAAGAAAATACTGTAATTAGTCAGGGGGAAAACACAACAGATTCCATACAGGTCACATAAGCATTCATCTACCCCTTTTAGAACCTGTCATTCGATGCCTTGGTGCCAGTCCCCCAGCACTGTCAGATCAGTGTTTGTAGGATCACCTGCATCAAGTAGGTCACAACATCGGACCACCTCATCATCTTCTAGTTGTCATGACAGTCTTTCTTCAAAACCGCTTGACAATTTCAATTTCACACACACACCAATATTTAATTTGATGGGCATGTGTTCTTAAATAAAGTAAAAAAAAGGGGGGGGGGGCATGAGACACTTTCCAGCTATATGAATGTCATTCTTGTAATGGTACTACTTAAAACCTCATGGAACAGTGGAATGAAAGCTGTATGTCATAACATAAGATTTCAGTCACTGACACCATTAATGCCCTATGCATTAGGATTGTTAAAGCAATTGCCTACCATTTAAAAGTAGTAATACACAACTATTCATGAAACACTAATAAAATTGAAGATTAAAATGATTATCTTGCTGTGTAAACAAACATTGCTGCTATTTCACCCTCTCTGCTGCACAAAAGATTGGGCCAGATTCACGATGGCTTGCACGGAGTCTACGGGTAGAGTAAGACTCCATGTAGCCATCATGTCCGAAGAGCGATCCAGGAACAGCCTGTAGGGGCATGTAAGAGAGCTCCTAAAATGTCTCCTACATGGACAGGGCTGGGATATGCAAATTACCTCACTTGCAGCCGAAAGGCATGCAAATGAGGTAAATTTGCGATCCAGGAAGCACAAACCTGTCCGAGTAGGAGACGTGTTAGCTGCAGAAATGTACTCAGTTGACAAATGAGTACCGTTCTGCAAATAGCACAATGGAGCCTTGTCAGCTCCAAATAAAGGTTGCATATGGTTGAGGAAGCATGCCAATTGCCAAATATATGGCCAATGGAAAGTTTCCCAGATGCAAAATTAAAATAAAAATAATTTTTTTCCGCCGATTTCCGATGTTTAAGCGTAGCGCAGCGCTGTGCAAATGGGGTGCGCTATAAAAATCATAAAATAAGACAATAAAAGCCACAAACGTGGAATTTATGAAAATTGTTAAATGACAATGTAAGGGAATAGCAGGCTGAAGACAACATGGTCACCGAGTAGGGATTGCTAAGGGGAGAAGCCCAGTCTAAGACATGTAAACAAGCATTAGTAGGCAATCCTATGTAAATGAGTGTTAGGATAGTGATTCGGACTTTTACATAGCAAATGAGCACAGTCAGTGGAGTGTAGGAGTAGGATATGGGGAGGAACAGAGTAGGAGATAGGTGACATCACAAGGGGGTATGTATGAAAGTAGTGAAGCTCATTGGAGCACAGTGGCATGTGTTAGCTGTCAGTTAGACATCACGGAAACAGGTGTGTCAACAGGTAGGCCAGGGAAAGCCAAGAAATGGAAGGTGTATACTGTGGATAACACCAAAGTTTCTTGCTGAGCGGGTATGCGTGTGTGTGCCCACCTGTAAACTCGAGTAAGACAGAGTGCACGTGTGGAAGCATGACTGCACGCGTTTAAGCTGGAGTAAGCATGTATATAGCTGTTGGAAGACCTGTAAGTGGGTTTGCACTGGTGTGCACGCGTTTTAACCCGAATAAGCAAGTTTTAGTCCATCTAAGCATGTGTGCGCACGTGTGAGCTGCTGTGAGTGTGTTTCCTCTTGTATGCGCGTCACTCCCCCGAGGAAACAGAAAGGAAAAAGGAAGCACAACAAATAGTAGGAAGCTACCAGGGAATACTAGTAGAGCTAGCAGGTGCAAACAATCAGAATCAGGCAATTACACAGGCAGAATACTAGCCCAGCCCAGCACTTAAAACTCTGCAAACAACAGTGCAGTTTGTTTCTCTCAAGAGACACTGCAACACTGGAGTAAGCTACTAGAAGTGAAAACTGAAAAAGCTACACTCAGACAAAAAATGCTAGGGGCTGCCATTGCTGTTATAAGGCAACATATGCAACATGCTGAGGGTGGTGACAATGCAAATGCTGCCGGACAATCCACAGTGAGGAGACAGAGAAGAGTGTACAGGCCCAGGGTCACCTACCAGGGCTTACATGAGCTGGAGATAGTGGAGCGCTATAGAGTGGACAGACCTCCTGCAGTAAATTGTTGAGCTGTGCAGGCCACACCTCACACACAGAACCAACATAGGGGAACCCATCCCAGTGGAAACCAAGGTATGTGTTGGCCTAAGAAAACTAGCAACAGGTACCTCTCAGAGACCAACTGGTGATATGATGGGGATATCACAGGCATCAGCATCCAGGGTACTGCACCAGTTCCTGGATGCCATGTCAGCACATGTCGGTGATCATGTATATTTCCCCAATTCCCATGAGGTATTGGCCAGCAATATGCATCTCTTCCAGCAAATAGCAGAATACCCTGAGGTAGTGGGTGCAATAGACTGCACGCATATATGCATCAAAGCACCAGCCGGTGAGCGGGGTAGGGCCTACATTAACCGTAACAGCTTCCCCTCCATCAACTGCCAGGTCATGTGTGATGCCCAGGGCATAATAATGAATGTGTGTGCTGGCTGCCCTGGAAGCTACCATGATTCCCATATCTGGCATCTGACGCAGCTATACCAGACATTTGCCAATGGGGACATCCCACATGGTCACTTAGTGGGGGATGCTGGCTATGCACTGGAGCCATGGCTGATGACACCCTCCAGAAACGCACACACACCTGAACAGGAATGCCATAATGAGGCACACGCACAAACACGAAATGTAATCGAGCGTGTGTTTGGGTTGCTCAAGTCATGGTTCCGGTGCCTGTACACATCTGGTGGAGCCTTGCAATACTCACCAACTACATGTACCTAAATTGTCATGGTATGTGCTATGTTACATAATATGATTCTGTGAAAACAGCTGCAGCAGGACCAGCATAGGCCTGGGCCATACAGCCCCCCACCAGTGCCAAGGCCATCACAGGCAGAGCGTGACTCGGAGGAGGAACAACTTGAGCCTGCCCCAGTAGGCAGAAGGAGGCATGCCCAGTATGCCTTGGCCTTGGCAAAGAGGCAACGCATAGCACATACACTGGCACAGTAGGAACCCTGAAAATGATACCACTCTCTGACTCGCACATATAGTAAAAGGGATGCCTAACTTGACACTACCTGTTTCCAAACATGTATAGGGAGTGCAGTATGTGCATCTGACATAGGCAGCCCTGCAGCACCACCTGAGGCATGATTGCCATGTGTTAAGCAATGTAAGGTAGTGCTAAACAGCATTTACCACCATGTAGTATATGCAAACTTGATGACCTTGAGTATCATCCTACCCTCACCAGACATGAGGCCACAATATGAAGACAAGATGATCAATTACAACAATTGGCTTAAGTATTGGTGTCAGTGAAAGGGGATACAATGCCTGTCAGCCTGGGATGACAAGCTCGACAAGACATGATGCTTCGCTAGGGATGGATTTCACCTATCACCTGTGGCCTTTTGGATATTGCCAAAGGCTCTTGTCACCCCCATAGTGCCTTTTTTTAGGTAAGGCTCAAAACACAAACCCACCTCCATAGGTATCACAAGGGATAAGAAACTATAAGTAATGCTACTCAATGCCAGAAGTCTAAACTGCAAGATGCACACACTCCAAACTCTCCTCAGCATGGAGAATATCTGTGCAGTAACAGAAACCTGGTTCAAGGTTCCCAAGAGCACCCTAGCATTAACAGGTTACACCTCATACCATGCTTTACAACTGCAAAACATGGAACAAACTACAAAAGGAGGGTGAGTATCAATATTTTTCAAAGATACCCACACCCCCAGTTTGGTGGCACAACATGAAGCATTGGAGACTATCCATGTGCAACTAACAGTGGCTAAAACCGCCTTCCAGTTCATAGCCTGCTACAGACCACCCTCCTAAACCCAGGAACCACACTTGGCCGACTGGAGAACACATGAAAATATGAAGGTCTCCCCAAACTACCATTATATTGGGTGACTTCAACTACCCAAACATAGACTGGGAGCATTACCCTAACCCCAACACCCTAGTCCAAAGGTTCCCAGAATTTATAAACCAAAATGTTATAGAACAACTTGCTACCACTCCCACAACAGGGGAAAACATACTGGACCTGGTCATCACCAACATGGGGACTCTATGCCCAAGACCAGAAGTGTATCCCTCACTGGTAAGATCAGACCAGAGAGTAATCTCACTGAATATTCACATCCCAATCTCAGCCCATGGCCAGAAAAACACAGTAAAAATTATTCACTAAAGCAAATGTCACACTCCTCAAAACTGAGGTGGAATCCTTCACAGCCCCTGTGCCTGTGGAAAATATGGCCCAGACCTCATAACCCTTTATAAACACATTCTATGAACACCTTCAGGAATGCATGGATCATGCACTCCCAAATAAAACCAAGACCCAATCCTCCAAAGCCAGGCATCCTGTCCAGTGGACCCCAGCCATAAACAAACCATACAACAGAAGGAGGAAGCTACTATATGATAGATCAAAATCCCAAAAATGGAAGGCATCTCTGATCAGTAAAATTGAAAAACTATGGCCACACATAAGATTGTCTAAGGCCATCTTTGAGATAAAACTTGTACAGGACACCAAGGATAATCACAAGGCATTTTTTACTTATGGTAGGAACCTGTGTGGGAATCCCCAGATATGCTCAGAAGTAGTCCAAAATGACAAACAATACACCAAACCCGCAGACATTGCCAACATCTGAGCTGACAAGTTCGGTGCAAACTTCTCCCCCCCTCCCCAGCAAAAGGGCAAATATCTATCCCAGCAGAGTGTTGGCCCCCTGACATCGCAGATGCTCAGGTAACAGCCAGCCTCTCCAAAGCAAAACACACAGCATCAATGGGACCAGACGGTGTCCTGGCCTGTGTCCAACATGAACCACAAGAAGAATTGAACACAAACATAAAACCACTGTTCAGTCTCAGCCTTACCACAGGATATGTACCCAAAGAGCAGTGTACAGCAACAGTGGTCCCTCTCCACAAAGGTGGTGACTCAATGGATACTGCAAACTATCACCCAAGAAGCCTGACTAGCTTGGTCTGCAAAGCTATGGAAAGGATCATCATGGACCTCAGAAATAAACATATTGGGGACCTACAGATACTGGATACTACCCAGTTTGGCTTTGTTAAGGGCAGATCCTGCCTCTTAAACCTGGTTGAGTCATTTGAAACAGTCACCAAGGCCATTGACAAGGGGAAGGTGGTCCACACAGCCTACCTGGACCTCGCAAAAGCCTTCCATGCAGTACCCCACTTGGTCATCATAGATAATATCAGCAGCTTCAATATAAACCCATATGTCACTAGATGGGTTGCAAATTGGCTCAAGGACAGAACCCACATGGTCAGAAATGCTGGAGCCATGTCAGACCCCAAACCAGCTACAAGTGGCATCCCACAAGGCTCAGTCCTGGGACCTCCCTTGTTTGGTATATATTTCTCAGAGGTACAGGCCAACACAGAAGGACTGTTGATGAACAAGTTTGCAGATGACTGCAAACTGGGCGCCATAACTGACCCTCCAGCTGACACAAGCATCCTACAAAAGGGCCTCATAGAAACAGACAACTGGTGCCAGAGCCATGTCCTCAAGCTAAACGCAAAACAGTGTATAGTCCCCCCATTTGTCAAAAACTAAGTGCCCACAAATTACCACATAGGTGGTAACCCATTAAGTATGGAAGAAGTGATAAGGGACCTGGGGACCCAAGCTGATAGCAATCTCTCATTCGATAACCATGTGGCCAAAGTGTTTAGAAAAACATTTCATATAGCCCACCTAATCATGAAGGTATTCACATCTACATCAGGGGACGTCATCGTGCCTCTTGACGCATCCCTCATCAGGCCCATAATTGAGTACAACGCCCCTTGTGGGATGTACCTTATCAGACACCTGCAGCAGCTGGAAAGACCACAAAAGTACCTCACCAGGAGGATCAAAGGGCTCAAACACATGCCATTCGCTACCCGGTTAAAGAAACTGCAGCTCCACTCAGTGGAATACCACCTGCCCAGAGGCAATCTGTGTCTGATGTATAAAGCCATGTCCAACCTGGAATCAATGGACATGCTGCACCTCAGAAAATCAGAATCCCATCAAGCTACACACTCAAGAGACCTGAACCTCAGCACTGAAATAAATAGGACATGCTGGAGTGACAGATTCATAACCCAGAGGCTCCGCCCACTCTTGATTAAACCCCCACTCCAGGTTAGCCAGAGTCCCTCTTTGACTCTCTTCAAGAGGAATCTTGATGAGTGGATGGGAGATTTTAGGTTTACCCTGGGTATCACTTCTATGTCACTGTTAGACAGAGGCACAGTATACTAACCTTGAAAAATGTCATGGCAAACTCCACTTAAAATGTGTGTTGAAAGCCAAACACACTCTGGCTAGGATTATAAATGCCCTAGGGCAGATAGCTTAGTATGAACCTATGAACAAAATCACACATACCAACTAGTACAACTGTGGTCAATGTGGAGTAATGTTTGGCAATGTCCACCCAAGTTGGTGAATACACAGCAATGTCGGACAAGCCTGGTTTAAGTAGGCCATAGCTGAACAAAATGCAACATGCTCATAGTTGCCCAACTGGCCCTTAACCAGTCTGGTCTGCTCAGTATGAATATTTAAAGCAGTGATGGGACTCAAACCCATGATACTGTGCACTATAGTGCAAGTACTGAACCACTACACCATGACAGTATTGAAGTGTTCAGCCAGTATGAGAGAATGTTGCCAAGTCTTTGCAAACTATCACATGGAAACCCTGCAGGCACAGCATAATCCCTGTTGAGTTATGACACAAAGGAGTCTGGCAGTAAGAACACAACATGACTTGCAACACACACAGTATAAATGTCAATATTGGTCATGTTCACTCACAACCAGAAATGTAGTGGACTCCAGATCACAACATATGGAAAGGTCACACTGGGCAAGCTTACAAACTTGGATAAATGAGATACATGTCAGGCAACAAACCATGGAAAGCCTGAACTGGGCTTGCTCACACACTTAGGCCATGTCTGAGTATAGCAGTCAGTCACACATATCTGGCAGTTGTATGTGTTAAGCCAGGAACCTCCCACTATCCAGCAATCCGCCCTGTGCACACAGTTAAATGACAACAGACACATATATTAATATACTGGAACCCTGTCATGATCAAACATGTTACGCACATACACAAGTTGTTCATAGAAACTGGGAAAGCTATGGCAATAAAGACCTGCAAACAGTAGCAGCAGCAAATATTTTGCATCCCGAACATAAACATAGGTGCAGAGGTCAATACTAGGCTGTCTGCCCTATGGAATTCATAAGCCTAGGCAGAGTGTATTTGGTGTCCACCTCCCCAGTAGAGTAGCCTACTGTGCCTCTGTAAAGTAGGTCACAGAAGGCACCCTTTAAGGCTAGTTTGCTGTGCCTCTGTCCAGCAGGGACACAGTGGAGATCCCAGGGGTGAATTTGCAATTTCCCATCCATGCGGCTGTATTTCGCTGGAAGAGGGTTGGCGAGGGGCTATGTCTAACTTTAATTGGGATTCAATTCCAGAGTGAAGGGAGCCTCTGGGTAATGAATCTGTCCCTGCAGCATGTCCTATTTATTTTTGTGCTGAGGTTTAAGTGGAGTGTGTAGCTCTAAGGGTCTTGGATGTTATGAGGTGGAGCATGTCCATTACTTCAGGGTTTGAAATGGCTGCGTACGTCAGGCATAGATCACCTCTGAGTAGTCGTTAAGCAACTGAGTAGAGCTGGAGATCCTTTAGTTGAGCTGCATAGGACATCTGTGTGTAGCCCATGATCCTCTTGGGGAGGTACTGTTGTGTTCACTGTAGTTGCTGCAGGTGTTGGGTAAGGTACACCCCAAAAGGGGCATTGTAGTCAAACATGGGCCTGATGAGTGACTAGTAGAGGGCCACAATGACCTCCCATGATCTACATGCAAACACCCATGTGATAAGGAGGGCTATATAAAGGTCTTTGCAATGACTCTGTCAATGTGATTAGCAAAGGAGAGGTTATTATCTATGTGGGTCTGTGGGATATTGCTCTGTTATGTAGCAGCTTCCTCCTTCTGTTGTACAGCTTATATATGGCTGGGGTCAACCAGACAGGTCTCCTGTTTTGGAGGAGTCATGGTTTTATTTGGGATAGCACGATCAATGCATACCTGCAGGTGCTCATGCAATGCGTTTCTAAAGGATTCTGCAGATTAGGCTGTATTATCTTCCAGCACGGGTCCTTTGAAGTATTCCACCCCAGTCTTCACAAGTGCAAAGTCTGCTTTTGAGAAATTCTTTACAGTGATTTTCTTGGCTGGGGGTGGGGACGGGATATGGATGTCCAGGGAAAGTTGTTTATGGTCAGATCTTAACAATGATGGTTCTACCTCTGGTGTGGAACATAGAGTCCCCATGTTGGTGATGATCAGGTCCAATATGTATTCCCCCTTGTGGGTGTGGTGACTGGTTGTGCCATAGCACATGGATTCACAAATTGTAGTGGCTGTAGGGTGATGTTGTTGAGGGCCTGAGTATTATCCCCAGTCAATATTTGTGTACCTGAAGTCAACCACTATAACGGTGTGTGTGAAGACCTGCATATCCTACACTGTTCCCAGGAGAGCCAAGTGTGGTTACTGGGTATGGGGGGGTGCCAAAAGACAGTTTTGCACAATGGTAGTTGTATATGTATGGCCTGTCATGCTTAGTGCAGTGGTACCAACCCAGAGGTGTGTGCATCTGTGATGTATATGGATACACCCCCTACTTGTGTTGGGTGTTACAAGTCCTGTGGTCATGAAGCATGCTATAGAACATAACCTGGCAGTGCCAGTGTGCATATGTGACCCTGAACTAGGCGTTTGTTAATGCACAGATATTGTTATCCCCCATACTGAGGGATAGTTAAAGATGTACATTCCTCTTTGGAAAGACTGATGATGTCAGCACCCTATAAATACAGCAGGAGAAGGGAAATCATCCAGTAATGCAAATAGCGCGCGGCGCTAATGCATCTCTCTCAAGTATCATAACATAGTTAGGTAGGGTTTTGAATCCTGCAAACAGTGTGTGTGGGTGCGGGGGGGGGCAGGGAGGTGTGTATGTATGCAATCCTCTGTGAAAGGAATGGCCTTTTTGAAGACTGGGATAACTAAAAGATGTACATTCCTCTTTGGAAAGACTGATGATGTCAGCACCCTATAAATACAGCAGGAGAAGAGAAATCATCCAGTAATGCGAATAGCGCGCTGTGCAATTCTCTGTGAAAGGAATGGCCTTTTTGAAAACTGGGATAACACACTGAAAGATGTCCATTCCTCTCTGGAAAGACTGATGATGTCAGCACCCTATAAATACAGCAGGAGAAGAGAAATCATCCAGTAATGCGAATAGCGCGCTGTGCAATTCTCTGTGAAAGGAATGGCCTTTTTGAAAACTGGGATAACACACTGAAAGATGTCCATTCCTCTCTGGAAAGACTGATGATGTCAGCACCCTATAAATACAGCAGGAGAAGAGAAATCATCCAGTAATGCGAATAGCGCTCTGTGCAATTCTCTGTGAAAGGAATGGCCTTTTTGAAAACTGGGATAACACACTGAAAGATGTCCATTCCTCTCTGGAAAGACTGATGATGTCAGCACCCTATAAATACAGCAGGAGAAGAGAAATCATCCAGTAATGCGAATAGTGCGCTGCGCTAATGCGTTTCTTTCAAGTATCATAACAGAGTTAGGTAGGGGTTTGAATCCTACAAATGCTGTGGGGGGTGTGTATGTATGCAATTCTCTGTGGAAGAAATGTCCTTTTTGAAGACTGGGATAACACACTAAAAGATGTATATTCCTCTTTGGAAAGACTGATGATGTCAGCACCCTATAAATACAGCAGGAGAAGGGAGTATTTAAATTGATTTAACTGTGTTGCAGGAATATTAACTGAACTGGAAGTTTTGACTCTGCTCTTCAGTTAGTCGCACCCACTCTCCCTGTTTTTGTTTTGGTGTTAATCTTAGTGGCCTTGAAACTGCCCGCCCCTCTTGTAAATTTGTGTTTGGATACTCCTTCTGGGCCCATCTCATTTGCTCACTCAACTGAGTACAGTGAGATCATATTCTGATTTCAGGCACTCCTACTGTGTACAAAGAGAGCATCTGGGAAACAAGAAAAAAGAAAAAAAAATGTAAGCTTGTTTCCTGCCTTTCTTGTTAAGTGGTATAGACTGTTTATAGGCTTCTGAGCCCCCAAGCCCTTCTGTGTTGGAGAGAAGCCTTCTAGCTTACTTTTTTTTCTTATAACTAGCCAGTTTTCTAGTTTCAGCACTCAAATCTATTTCTTTGAACTCAGCACTTGTTCAGAACTCATTGTAAGCACTATATAAGCTGAAAATTACTACAGCACTCAACTTTCCTCACTTGTCTAGTGGAAAGCAGTTTTTACTACTTAAATAAGCACTTATCCAGGCATGTCTAAGGGTCAGCTCCCAGTGATTTCTCCTGTCTACCTGTTGAATCTGGGCATCTTGGGGCAATGCAGCAATTGCCTCATGTACACAGACAACCCTCTCCTCCTACCACCCAACACCACAACCTGTGAGAGATGCACTTATATAGCCAAACTGGAAGCAAAGCTCTCTTCATCCAAGACTGGACTAGACAGTCAAGAGGAGAAGGTAAACACTTGCACCACACCACACTCATCACATATTCCCTCAAAACCTACACCACCAAAACACACACATAGAAACACAAAACACACACCTACATTCGCAGAGGCTCTCAATAAAAACCTGCCCAAGCACCAGGGACATCCAAAGCATAAACGCAAGCAAACTCAACCCCCAACACAACCCAAATGACACACAGCCCACAAACTCAGTGTACCACTCAACCACAGCCCATAAGGTATAACAACGTGCCCAACACTCTAGTCATAGGTGACTCTATAGTCAGGCACACTGATGTTCCACTCACTAGACTAAACAAGGAGAAAGTTACTGTCAGCTGCCTGTCAGGTGCCAGGATCCGCCACATAATGCATGCACTCAGGTCACTCCACAATAAGTACAAATATGACACTGTCATTGTCCATGTTGGTGTGAATGACCTGAGATGTACCTCCCTGGACTACATGAAAAGAGACACGGAGGAGCTTTCCGATCTTGTATCCCAGGCAGGTATGACCCTAACCCTGAGTAGCATCCTGCCATCACCCAGAATGATACCACAGTACAAGGACAAAATGATTGACTTCAACAATTGGCTAAGCTTCTGGTGTCATTCTAAGGGGATCCAGTATTTGTCTGCCTGGGATGACATGATCGACAGTCCATGAAGCTTTGCAAGAGATGGCCTGCACCTGTCGCCCTTAGGATTCCGGAAACTGGCTAAGACTCTTGCCACCCCTATAGTGCCTTTTTTAGGCAAGGGTCAAATGACAAATTCACCACCGTAACAGCTACAAGCAAGCAAAATCTGAGGGTAATGCTACTCAATGCTAGAAGTCTAAACCTCAAAATGCACTCACTCGAGGCACTTCTTAAAATGGAGAACATTGACATCTGTGCAGTGACAGAGACCTGGTTCAAAGCTCCAGAGAGCACCCCTGCATTACCAGGCTTCAATTCATACCACACCTTTAGGCCACCTAACCCAGAAAGAAGCACTAAAGGCGGAGGCGTGTCCATATTCATTAAGGATATTCACACCTCCGGTCTAGTTGCACAGCATAATGCATCCGAGATTATCCAAGTGCAACTAACTCTGGGCAAGACCGCAATCCAAATTGTAGCTTGCTACAGACCCCCCACCATGCCCCAGGATTCACACTCCTCATTTCTTGATACACTGGAAAGTATTAGGGTACAACCCAACACCCTAATAATGGGCGATTTCAACTACCCCACCATTAACTGGGAAAACTACTCATGTACCAACTCTTTTGCTCAACGTTTTCTAGAATTCATAAATTCCAATGCTTTGAATCAACTTATTCACACTCCCACCAGGGGCAGCAATATCCAAGACCTGGTCATTACCAACATGGGAAACCGGTGTTCCACACTAGAGGTCAATTCCTCGTTGGTCAGATCCGACCACAAGCTAATCACCCTAGACATCCACATCCCACCCCCAGCCCCAATTAGGGAAACCATCATAAAAAAATTCTCAAAAGCCAACTTCACACTTCTTAAGACAGAAGTGGCAAACTTCATGACACCCATGCAGACAGATAATAGAGGTATGACTGCCGAATCCTACACAAATGCACTTTATAAGCACTTACACGAGTGCATGGATCATGCTATCTCTAATAGAACCAGGATGTTATCCTCCAAAAAGGAAGCCAATCTGGTGGTCCTCTGCCATAAACAAATTCTACAGCAGAAGAAAGAAACTGTTGCAAAAAAAGAGTAAAATCCCATGACTGGAGGAACTCCCTGGTCAACCTCAGTAAGAAGCTGAGATCCCTCATAAAATCCTCCAAAGCTAGTTATGAAAACAAAATTGCCACTGGCTTTAAAGACCACCACAAAGCATTCTATAGCTATGTCAAGAATCTAAATGGAAACACTCACATCTGCTCTGAGTTGCAGCATAATGGCACTAAATATACAGAACCAACTGATATTGCCAACATCCTAGCAGATAGGTTCAGTGCTAACTTTACCCCCCTGGAGGGCCCATCGCTGTACTGGAAGAATGCAAAGTTCCTATAATCACAGCTGCACAGGTAAAAAACACACTCTCCAAAGCCAAGAACACAGCATCCATGGGACCTGACAATATCCCAGGCTGCGTTCTACACGAACTACAGAATGAACTGGCACCCTACCTAAGTACCATGTTCAATCATAGCCTCACCTCAGGCTTTGTACCCACTGAATGGCGCACCATGACAGTTATCCCACTCCACAAAGGGGGAGCCATGACGGACCCCGGGAACTACCACCCCATTAGCCTGACGAGCCTGGTCTGCAAGGCCATGGAACATATCATCATGGAACTCATAAACAAAGACATTGGTAATCTCCAAACTCTGGACCCTACTCAGTTTGGATTTGTAAAAGGCAGATCATGTCTCCTAAACCTGATAGACTTCTTTGAAGCAGTCACCAAAGCCATAGATGAGGGTAAAATGGTTCACACAGCTTATCTAGATCTCGCTAAGGCTTTCGACACCATCCTTCACTCTGGAATTATAGATAAGCTCACTAAACTAGGTATAAATCCCTAATTTTACAAGATGGGTTGCCAACTGGCTCACGGACAGAACCCACACTGTGAAAGTAGTGGATTCCAAATCCGACATCAGACCAGTGACAAGTGGAGCACCACAGGGTTCAGTCCTGGGTCCTCTCCTGTTTGGTATCTACTTCTCTGAAGTGCAGGCAAACACAGAAGGTCTTTGGCTAACAAAGTTGCAGATGACTGCAAACTATCAGCCATAATCGAAACTCCTAACGATGTGGACAAATGACAAAAGGGCCTCACTAAGACAGATACCTGGTGTCAAAGCCATGGCCTGAAGTTCAATGCCAAAAAGTGTATTGTCATCCCCTTTGGTAAAAACTCTGTACCCATGAACTACCACATAGCTGGTAGTCTACTTAATGCTGAAAATGTGATGAGTCCTTGGGACACAGGTGGACAGCAGTCCCTCCTTTGATAATCACATCGCCACAGTGGTCAGGAAATCCTTCTACATGGCTCATCTCATTACAAAAGGATTCTCATCCAGAAAAAAAGAGGTCATTGTTCCCCTCTACTCATCACTCATTAGACCCATTATAGAGTACAACGCCCCTTTTGGTATGTACCTCACAAGACATCTACAACAACTGGAAAGACCACAGAAATACCTCACAAAGAGGATTACTGGCCTCAATCAGATGCCCTACTCAGACCATTTCAAAAAACTACAGCTTTACTCCATCGCATATCGCCTGCTCAGGGGCGATCTCTGCCTGACATACAAAGCTATGTCAAACCCAGAGCTGTTGGACATGCTCCACTCAAAGAAATCGCAATCCCTCCAAGCTACACGCTCTAGGGACCTTAACCTTGTCACCACAATAAACAGAACATGCTGGAGGGATAGATTCCTGTCCCAGAGACTTCCCATACTCTGGAACATACTACCTATCTATGTCAAACAGAGCTCCTCATTAGCATTCTTCAAGAAAAATCTTGATGATTGGATGGGAAATGGGAAATTTACCCCAGGGATCTCGTCTGTGGCCCTGCTCGACAGGGGCACAGGAAAATAATTTTCTTTGGTGGCGAAAGCCAGGGTGCATTTCTTGGCTAGGCTTGTGTGGGCCCTAGGGCCAATAGCCTAGTACCTACCTATGAACCTATGAACCTATGAAATCATCCAGCAATGCAAATAGCATGCTGTGCTAATGCGTCTTTCTCAAGTATCATGACATAGTTAGGTAAAGGTTTGAATCCTACAAATGCCATGTGTGCATTTGTCACACAGTTTGTCAATGTGTTGTGTGTTTTGCTTTTATTACTGTATGACATATTATTATAACAATAATTTCAATGCACACATCAGGTATGTGTGTGCCACAAACAGATATGTGCCTGTGACATTTAATAGTTCCTATGTGTGAAACCTGCCCCATATGAATACAGTTGTTACCTTTGCCAGCATGTGCCGCAGCTTACCAGACCTTAGGCCATACATGTATGTTGGTGACAATGCAGGCTACTGCGGTGATCTGTGTCCTAGGCCAACTATGTGACACACACCCATGAAAGCTTTGATAGATTAATGTGGGTAAGGGTTCATGTCTGGAGTATATGTCAGACATGTTAAAACACAGCAAAGTCTGTGAGTGATGGACACCCAGTGTAGGTGTATGGCAACTGTTGCCGATATGCATACAGACACCTTCTTGCTTAGGTGATACACCGAGGGACTGCAGAATACCTTTGGGAATGTGAATATCACAGGAAAGACAAGATAACACTTGTCCACATGTACACACCATTACCCGTTCTACATGATGGGTGCTACCACCTACATGGTACTGTTGGAATACTATGTTAACTACATGCTGATGCCAATGCCACAGTTGCGTTATAGCAATACAGCATGGCTTGGACAACAGGTATCTGTCCGTATGATACCCTTGTGGTGGTTAGGTGTGTCATGTGTAGAATGCATTGTAGGCCACTGTATGTATTTGCAGTCGTGGATGGACATATCCCTAGTGTGTTGACATGTACGTGAGACTGCTATATGCCAAAGAGTATTGTTCCCAGGGATGTGTGGGGCTCAGTAAGAATGGCTACTGGTATAGTGTAGTACTGCAGGGATATCACTGACACCAGGTTCCTACATCTGTGTATCAGCTGAGGAGACACCATGTAATGACCACTGAATGTCAGGCTATGTAAGCTGTGTATACTACCAGAATGCAGACCATTGACATTTGGAAACCGTATCACCCACAGCATACTGTCAAACCATGTCATGTTCCATGCTAACCATGTTCACAAATGTGCACCTACAACTTAGTGCTGCAAACATCACACATGTACTGTCCACACCCCAACACATGCAGGCACAGGTATACACAACAGCCATGTGGCACATGTGCAGACAGTACACTTTGGGAATTAACACTGGTGTATACAAAACTGCAATGACAAACACAGGTAATGCATCATGCATGCTTGAATATACCCACAACAATATCATTACACTGTACTGTTAACAACATGATAATATTACTACAGTGCTATGTAGTCACCCTGTGCATCAGCACCATGCTAACCTGTTTCTGCATCAATGTTACAGATGGCAGGAGGTGGCACGGTTTCATCATATGCACAGGGTGTGTACTTGGTTTGCCAGAGTCTGCCATTGACACATCCAATTGACATGTATGTGTGTGCGTCTGTGTGTTAGTGAGGGACAACAGTACAACATGGGGCAATGTTGCTGCAATGTGTGTGTATATGTGTTAGCCCTAGGTGTTAGCATTATGTGTGTGTGTATGCATGCACACAGTTCCACCATGTGGCTGCCATATATGGGTGTTCGTGGACAGCCACAGACTGTACCTGCCAGGTCATACAGATCACTGTCTCTGGCCACGGACACGGTACCTGTGCCTGGCAGGGGTGCTACGGACAGTATCAGGTACTCAGCCAGATTGGGTGCTGTCATCAGAAGCAGTGGATTGTTGACTGGACACATGTCCCTGCTGGGACTGTCCAGAGCCACGTGCACGTGGTCTTCTCAGATGGTCTAATGACAGCACAGACCCAGCATTGCTGGGGCTGGTACTGGCACTATGGGAGTGGTTGCGGGTTTGTTGTCGTCCGTGATAACTGCCAGCTGATAATGTTGCTGGCATACATCCACATCGATGCCTCAACCGTCCTGCACTGTCCTGGCTCCTGTACATGTAGTTGTGGAAGAGATTTAATGTGTCCCCCCAACATCTATCAATGACCTCGCTGATGTTATGGATGGCAGACGCAACGTCACGCATAGTGTCATTCATAGCGGTGCAATGTGCTCTAAGCCCCCTCAGACCCTGTCTGGTGTGTACCATTCCATACGTGCCTGTGCCTGTATTACAACCCGGAACATAGCTGAGGTTGAAAGACCTCTGTGGGCAGTCTGACAGGGGCAGTACAACCACGGATGCTCCCACGAGAACCCCTGGACATCTGCCTGTGTGGTACCATGTTAAGAATCTGGACATGGCTGCTGTGAGGGGATGCATGTGCCAATGACACCACACTACCCTGGTCAATGCCCACTGTATGCTGTCCCTCAGCTAAGGGCATTGGTGACAATGGATGTATCGGCAGGATGACTGTGCGCATTGATGGGGTTGACTGCTGTGTAGTGTCAATTGGCTGACCAACGACAGACCCTGTCACACCTCCCTGTGCCATTACACATGTATCTTCATAATCACTATCCCCAGCAGTGGCTTCAGGTTCCCTGCTGCACTCCACCAGAGCAACATCAGAACCTGTGAGAGGAAGATAGGAAACACAGTTTACAAATGTGTACATGATATTAGCACACAGGCGCACATGCACACATGCACACATGCTCACATGCACACATGCACACAGGTGCACATGCACACATGCACACAGACGCACATGCACACAGGCACACATGCACACATGCACCCATGCACACAGGTGCACATGCACACAGGCGCACATGCACACAGGCACACAGGCACCCATGCACATAGGTGCACAACCACACAGGCACACAAGCACACAGGCACACAGGCACACAAGAACACAGGCACAATCCTCTGTACAGCAGATACAAACACAGACACACCTGCAATCCAACACATACACAATACTGTTTTAGGGTAGGTGACAGTATCACAAGGAAAAACATCACTGCACATGTGTCAGCATGCAGATTATGTGTTGCACAGGAACATGCAGTGCAAGTGTAGACAACCCTTGTTAATAACAGTATACGTGTACTTGATGCTTGTGTGTAGTTGTTCAGTGATTGTCTCCACCCTGGGACACAATGTGTATAAGGACATAACAATGCTGTGCAAGTGTTACAAGCTGTGGGTGCATATATTTGCACACACACACACACACACACACACACACACACACACACACACACACAAAACACATGACGGTGCTACGCAATGACTGCTATGTGTACTTTTGTGGTCGACGGAACTGGATGTGGCGTAGTAACGTGAGCCATGATCAACATGCTTCTTGTAGTCAGTCAACAATAATAATGTGTGCCAGACAGGCAGCTAGCATGCTGTACCTGACGTGCAGTAACATGACTACATCCACAATTACACAGCCACTTGTTACATGGGTTTGTAAGGTGGCCAATAGTGAGCATTGCCTAACATGGATGTATTATTTGTTCAAGACTGTTGCACAAAGACATGATGGGCCTCTACCCCTCAGGTATATTATGTGTGCTGCGTAGATGATAAGTGGGATACTGAAGGGTGGCCATACAGCAGGTGTCATAATTGGACATGTGTAGCAGGCTAAGGTGTAGTGTGTATGCCAAACATGTGTGTGTTGTGTACATGTGTATCAGATATGCCTATACAATGTCCAGTACTGTGTTGCCACACATGTGTGTCATGCTCTGTGTATTGCATGTGAGTGAGGCAGCTATTGAGAATAATGGGATATGCATAGTCTCACAGCAAACATGCACAGCATGCTTTATGTGTAGGTGTGTTACATTTGCACAGATTACACTTCCGTATGCCATGCACATGTCATTAGCAATAGTATTGTTATGACACACTCACCAGCATGGATTGGCTGCTTTGCTGTCACTCCAGAGGGACCTGCAAAAATATGAGAGTGATTTCCAGTGGCCACAACTGTGCCATTGATACTGTGAGTAAGATAAAGTACAGTAGTACAACAGGTGGCTTTCACAATTGTACAGATTATGCTCAGAATATCAATCTTGCAGAAGAATAGGCAGGTTAACAGCTACACAAACAGTACACATCTCACACATGCATAAACTACCAGTACAGAGAACAGTCAACTGCAGATATGGCATGTTACCTGCATGCTCCATTTCAACATGCTGGGTGGCTCCAGCCTCCATGATGACACATGTTTGTGGATGTTGCTGTTGTTGGCCTGGAGCCGCAACACTTAGGAGGTGCTCCTCCATACTGGTGAGCAGGGGTGGATAGGTACCCCACCACCTGTGGCAAGCTGTTGTCTGTGGATATCAGACGCACACTGCTGGACGTGTCTAATTAAATCACTGCAGTGATGGCGTACCTGCTCATATGTCCAGTTATGCATGCCTATGTCATTTACCCGATGGACAAGATCTTGCCACAGTGCAGCCCTCTCATGCTGGTTCTGGCTGGTCCTGGAAAACAGCACACAGTATTTCTGCACCAGGCTCTGGTGGATCTCCTGATCCTCTGCTGCTGTATAAGGTGGGTTTCGCTGATGCACCATCACCCTGGAAGGAAAAGAAAAATATGTGAGCAAGTCATGTGACACACTTAATATTCTAATGTACTGATATCACTTAACTGCCATATATAGCATCTGTCTGTCTATCAGGGGATACACATGTTCGATACCACATATCAGTGCTTAGCCCACAACTGTCTGACAGTGCCTGCCACACTCCATACAACAAACTAGTATACACAAGCACTAGGCACACTGTGTGGGATACAATGCACAATCTCACACTGGGGGTATGTATCAAGCTAATGGATGAAGAATATTGTCATCCCGTGCAATGAATGCAATGCATGTTTACAGTTTCAATTGTAATCCACCCTAGTCTTTGATGCCATACCCCTACCTGACATATGTGCACAGTTGTTACTATAGCCAGCATACTGCTGTCACAGAGTATACATGCTGCCAGGTACACACACATACCCTGTAACACACATGTGATTGCGGCCATGGTACAGGCATTATTACACACACATTACACATACATACAACACACAAATGTATGACAACACAGATGAGCATTAACTGTGTACCTTATAGTACTGTGTGCCCCTACTTACAGAAACTTATGAATGAGGTATGTAATCTGTGGAGACTACAGGAAACGCACCAGACAGTGTTACCAGGGAATGTGAACATACACCATATTGTAGTGTTTAGACCTACAACATCAGATAGTACAACAGTTCATATATGAGCTGGATTCAACAGCAGTACCACTTACTGAGCATACATGTATTGCTTCTGCCTATGATGGGACACCGCAGTGGTACACAGGGAAGTACAGCACAACATATGCCAATCTACCATGTTTGCATCCCGATAACTGACACATCTTTCTCTGGCCTCACACCAAGGACACCAACTACCATGACAGACACAAACTCACACTAAGCTATCACACCTTTACAGACCTTGCACACAATCAGTGTCACACTCATTCAATGTCACATAGCTGGTATTGCACTGAGTACATGTGTGTGTGCATTGTGTCATAGGTAGGTACTATGCTATTGGCCCTGGGCCTAGGGCAGTCTAGCCATATGTTACCCTGCCCATTGGGACACATGTAATGTGATTTTACTTGCTCCTGTGAAATGGTTACACAGAGGTGACTCACAGGGCATATTACCTATCTCCATAACATTCATCAGGGCTATGTATGACATCTACTAATAAGGAGCCTTGTTTGTTAATGCTGGGTGGTTTACTCCATGGTATGGCATATTTGTGTATAGAAACATGTACCTCCAGCATGTGCTGTTTAGTGTGGTGACAAGGATTAGGGCCCTAGGTCATGTAGGCTAGACGGATTGTGAGGTGTTGCCATGGTGGTTGGCCAACTGGTATGGGTGTGACATAACTGTGTATGTCCAGCAGTGGTAACCTCTGTGTAGGAAGTATGCAAGGCACTCTAGCTGTGGTTTTGAGAGTCAGTCTGCATAGGGAATGTGTTTGAGGGCATTATCAGTCTTTGTTAGGTATGTCTGTGGCTTTACCACTTGCTGTAGTTCTCATGGGAGGTACATACTGCATAGGACCTTGTGAGGTGTAGAGGGGTACACTGACTTACATTTCCCTAGCTGACACACCTTTTGTGATGACACGTACCATGTACAGGGATTACAAGACTAGTGTGCCACTGTAGATATCAAAGGGTAGGCTATTGAACACCTGTGTCCCATTTTCCCTTCTGACACCTCCAGTGGTAGGCGGGCAACCACCTATGTGGTAGTTAGTGGGTAACATGTTTTGGAATGGGGTATGGTACTGCAGTATCAACAATGGTGTAGAGTCCATGCCTTGGTCATCAGGCACCTGTTGCAGTACATCTGCCCCCTTGTCCCCCTCTTTCACTCTCTCTTTATGTATATCTATATATATACACACACTTCTAAACATACATTGCTGTACATATACATGCACATGTAGGCACATAGACTGCCCACCTTTCATGGTGGGAATATCACTTCTGAAACAGTTGTGAGACATACCATTCTGTAATGATATTGCACAGTGTTGTGCATAATGCATTATGCTGTCCTCAGGCCATATAGCTGTAGCAGGCCTCACTGGCTCAGTCCCACAGAAGTTCACCACCACATGACATATACCTGCACTGCATGCTGTTTTCAATGCCACACACTACAACCTACATTGATATGTGCACATAGCAACCTTCAACTACATATGTATGTCCAGCCTTCACTAACAGTTGCAGTATGTCCCTTGCCCTATGCACATCTGCATATACATACAGACTGCTAACACATATGGAGGGTTCACAGTATGTAGATTATTAGATTATGTAGTTTACATTACATTTGTCTCTGACAGCTTTTTTCTGCTGGCTTGTTGGCTTGCTTGCTGGCTTACTTGCTGCCTTGCTTGCTGGCTTGCTTGCTTTTTATTTATTTTTTTGGTGTCTCTCTCTCTCTCTCTCTCTCTCTCTCTCTCTCTCTCTCTCTCACTCTCTCGCTCTCTCTCGCTCTCTCTTTATTGCATGTGTCTCTCTCTTTATTGCATGTGTCTCTCTCTCTCTCTCCCGTTAATGGATGTGTCTCTCTCTTTCTCTCTCCCTTTATTGCATGTGTCTCTCTCTCTCTCTCTCTCTCTCTCTCCCTTTATTGCATGTGTGTGTGTCTCTCTCTCTCCCTTTATTGCATGTGTCTCTCTCTCTCTCTCTCGCTCTCTCCCTTTATTGCATGTGTCTCTCTCTCTCTCTCCCCCTCCCTCCCTTTATTGCATGTGTGGACTGGCAGTACAGGCTGCTTTTGTAGGTATCTGCACATGTGCATGTGGTGGCCTCTGCACCAATTGGTGGCCAGCATTTAGTAATTGCATGCAGCCTGCTGTGTGGTAATTGCAGTTCTCACTGTGATTTCAGGACACTGCTATAAAATGATAGGTTAGGTAGGCGTAGGCCTTTCAGTTTAGCAAGGTGGGGACCATGCTGGTTTGCTGTGGACACTGTTGTGTGAGTCAGAAGGTTGGTATATCTCTCATATCTAATGCTGTGTTGTAGCCACTGAAATGCATGTTCTACTGAAACCTGACTGTTGCTTCTTCCAGTTCACTCTTCTCAGTGTGTATGTTAACTCAAACCTGCTAATGCTGACACTCTTTGCATGTGAGTATGTACTTACCTGTGGGATTTGAGGATTAACTGGCATACAACAGTAGTTCTTGCAATGTGTTGCTATGGCTTTTGTATTTTCCCTTTACATTCACTCCTTGAATGCCTGATATTTGTCTTTACTGGAATGTGTTGCTATGGCTTTCCTAGTTTCCATTTACATTCACTCCTTGTAATGCATGATATATTTCTTTCAGCACTAGGTTCTTATATGTTTGCTGTGGCTTGGTGGCACTTCATGCAGTCTGTCGAGCCCAAGGTCTGGGGTTTGACACTTACAAGGGTATTTATTTTGCTGCTGAGCAGTACTAGGGCCTTGTCATACAGAGTGAATAAGGAACTTTTAAACAGTTGTAAGCAGGAAGCAGGAAGTCAGTGGGGACACCAGCTAGGGATGTGCAGGCTGGGTGTAGGGAAGGTCCATAGCTGCACATTTCTTTAACTGCAATAGCTGTACATATGTTTGATATTTGCTGTGACATTTGAAACCTTCCACACCTGAGAGAGGGGTGAGGACAACTAAGTATATTGTACTAACAATTATGAATATCAGGCACATGCAGTGCTTGTGAACTGCTATACTGTCATTAGTATGTTAGATGGCTACATCCTTTGATATTTCTGTGTTGTACTCCTACATAAGGGCATGCTTGTGGAAGTAATTCTATAGCTATTCACAGAGTATGTAACAGCAGACAGGCTGATATGCCTGTGTGTTTCTGACACTTGAGGACTCAGATACTCTCAGGTATATATTTGACCAGCCTCAGGGAAAGTTACATATCAGTGGGATACACCCGTAATATATTTCAGATATTCTGCAGTTGTGACTGTGGGGTATTTTGAGCATATGTATTACTACACCATTTCTGACATGCAAGTAGTGTCTACTTTAACTTATTGACAGTTACCATTACATGGGCTTCCCCACCTTTCTGCCTACTGTTAGTAAATTTCACAGGGAGTCAGTGGGGCACAGATAACAGTTGTTTGCAAATCAGGGACATCCCTGTAAATCAGTCACAGTTGGGAGGTCTGGCCTCTTACCTATTCAAATATGGCGGTGTTTATCCTGCTCTGATACTGTGTGGGGTTTGTAAGGTGCTACTGGAACATTATTACCTACTAGCATGGCTGTTTCTCTTCTCACACTAATGTAATGCAATTCCACAAGAATTGCCAGTAAAGATACACAGAACAAGCTTTGTGTAATGGCCTTCCTATTTTCCCTTTACATTCACTCCTTGTATTTCATGATATATTTCTTTCAACACCAAGCTCTTGTATATCTGCTGTGGCTTAGTGGTAATTCATGTAGATTAGTGTTTCCAAGGTCCGGGGTTCGAGACTGACAGGGATATTTTATTTTGCTGATGAGCAGACTACAGGCCTTGTCATACAGAGTGACTAAGGCACTTTTAAGCAGTTGTAAGTGGGTTTGCGTGAGTTTGCATGATGTTTAGCTATGCTTATCTATGCTTAGCTAAGCGCACACAAGCGCACACCCGCTGACTACTGCTTAAAAGTGTTTACTCCCGCGAACACCCTCGCTAATTTCTTTTAAAGAAAAGAAAATGGGGAAATAGGAAAGTGGTGAAAAAGGGGGCACAAAGAGGGAAAGACAGTAGGGAAACCAGCTCGGGATGTGCAGGATGGGTGTAGGGAAGGTCCATAGCTGCCCATTTCTTTACCAGCAACAGCTGTGCATATGTTTGAAATTTGGTGTGAAATTTGAAACCTTCCACCCCTGAGAGAGGGGTGAGGACAACAAAATATGTTGTACTGCCAATTAGAATTATCAGTTTACATGTCCAGCTGACATGTGTGCGAATTGGACAGCTATGTATGGGGCGTAATTTTTTTGTGGGAACAGAGTGCCATTTTTTTATTTTTTTTCAGGTGAGAGTGGAATGTGAGGTACAGGAAGTAGGTATATTTGGGGAGGTAGGTTGGGGAGGTTAACAGACAAGACAAACAAGATGCATACAGGGGCGGAGTATGACATGTGGGGGGTAAACACAATTGACGGGGACGGATGTTTGGATATCGCGAGCCCATGAGACCACAGATGGCAACAGTGGAACTGAGATCCCCACCCATGGGCAGTTACCACTGCACCTTCACAGCCCAGGCTGGGGCTGTGCTGGGGACTGGATAGGATGGGCAGGCACACCTGTGAGTTGCACCACTCTCGCCTCGAGCTGGCGTAGGGGATCAGTCACAGAACACCTGATCTCACTACGCACCACAGACTGGACCCTATGGAGGGTGAGTGGAGGCTCTCCTCCGGCCACGCCTTCAGAGGGGGGACGAGCCCCATCAGCTGTAGTGCTTCCCCCCAAAGGTGGCACAGGGCCACCGGAGGAGGAGGTCCCGGCCTGAGAACTGGTGCCAGGTGCACTCGCCAGCTGAGGTGGGAGAGGTGAGTCCGCTGGAACCCGCCTTCCCTGTTGTCCTATGTTTAGCAGTATTTTATGGCATTTTGGGTTAGTAACAAACAACACCATTCAAAATTAGTTGTAACAGCATGCATCAGTATTCCCATTAACCAAACACCCATGAATTCCGACAATTGCGCAGCAAGCATAACACATGCACATTTAGAATAACAGTGCACATTCCAACAGCATGCAGGGTTGATTGGTGGCAACAGGCCATCAGGTTTGGATATGTGAACAGGGCACATGCATCAACATACATGCAGATATGTATGAACCAACAGGACAAATGTCCATGGGAATTAATTGTGAATACACATACCCAGTTTGGTGTGGAATGGCATAATATGTGAAAATAGGGTAGGGTTGAGAAATATTACATTAACAACTTACACTACCTATACATATACTGTACATTCCTAGTAGATGCAGATATATATCCCCTACATGTATTAGTACAGTTTCCTGTATGTAACCTTAGGAATGTTGGTGACGGGGATGTTACTGCTACATTAATATACATTCCATTTTTATTCATATATGTTCATATCTGGCTGTGTTCAGGTACAGCATCCTGCTACATTTGATTTATATGGGTCTGGACAACTGTGGATGTTCAGCATTTCATACAACCATACTATCTCCATAATGCAATGGTACAGCAGCATATCCAAATTGTGGGACGGACACAGTCCAGGTTCTGTACTTTATTTAAGACATTACACTCTTTGGTTGTGGCTGTCTCATTCATTTCATTATGTAGTGACTGCAGTATACATTTATTCCTGACTTATTACAGCTTTCTTGGTAGTTTCAAACTGTCTTTCTCACACTCTCTCACTTATTTTATATTTACATTCCAGAATGGTTCTTAATTCTAGGCTTTATTAACATTTATTACTGGGTTACAACAATCCTTTCCAGCTGACTCACTTATTTCATATGGCAGAATTTACAAGGATGTATTCAACACTTGTCTATCCTTTGTTGATTGATTACCACTCATTTTCAGGCTGAAGCAGTTATCTGATATTACAATACAGGAGGAAACTCTATTTAAGACTTGTTTAATCTTTATTACTGGATTGCAATACACTCTTTTCCAGGCTGCATCACTTATCTAATCTTACAATACTAGCAGAATCCTTATTCTAGGCTTATTTCACCTTTATTACTGGGTTACAACACTGAACTCTTTTACAGTCTGTCTCACTTATATTCTATAACAATACCAGCTAAATAATTACTAACCTGCCTGGTGGCGCAACCTCAGCAGCCTATCAGCATAGGCTCACCGATTTGCGGGACGAACACCTGCAGCTGTAATATAAATGAAGGAATATTGGAACATACCTCTCCATACTATAGGCTAGGATAGCATTTCTTACATACGTAATTACATTGATACTTACTCAGTAGTGGGGCATTGGGCATTTGGTGGGCCTCCTGGATCCACCGGTTCAGTTGGTCCTCCTTACATCATTTCAGGTCCGCATGGTGGTGACGGACCTGTTCACCAGTCCTCAGAATGCCTGTGGCACTGGTGAGATCATGTGCCAACCGGTTCCATGCCTCTGCCTTATATGCTCCCCATTGAACCTGGCCCTGTATGAGTTGTGCTTTATGATCATAGACTAGGAGCCAAACCATATATTTAGACTCCTCAACACCCCACCTTTGTGCTCTAAAGCGATTTCCCTCTCCTGCACCTGCCATCCTGACTGCAAATGGGTACCACAATCAGTTATAGTGTGTATTCCCGCCTATGGGGCTTATATATGCCGGTTTTCCTGCACTTATTTGTGATTGGCCATTTTGGATATTTATCAGCTTAAAGCAAACCTGCTTTGTCATGGTTCTATTTTCATTCATTCCTATATATATGCTAATACTGTATTTCTCAGTGCAACTGTCATGGCTTAGTGGTTCAGTAATTTGACTATGGTGCACAGTATCCTGGGTTCAACCCTTGGCATTGCTTTTTTTTATTTTACTACTGTCTAGACAGGCTAGGAGGTGTGTCTGTGTAAAGGCAGCTTTGATACAGCTTACCCAATGTTGCCTGCCCGTAAGCTGGTTGGCATGCTGCGCAGCTCCGTGCAAATGGCTTATGCTGGGTAACACGTTATTTAGCTATGAGCACTCATATTATGCTGGGTGAAGCACTGCTGAGCTACGGCACTCATATTAAGTTTGTTAATGCGCTGCTCACCTCCGGGCACTCACATTAAGCTTGTTAAAGCACTGCTCACCTCTGGGCACTCATATTAAGCTTGTTAAAGCGCTGCTCACCTCCAGGCACTCATATTAAGCTTGTTAAAGTGCTGCTCACCTACGGGCACTCACATTCAGCTTGCTAAAGCGTTGCTCAGCTATGGGCAATTATAATCCTTTTTTATAAATTATTCTGTCGGATTTCTTCACAAATACATGGCCCATTTCATTACATTTTAAGTTATATATATATATATATATATATATATATATATATATATATATATATATATATATGTCAGGGGATTGTTTCATACTTATTTAAATAAAAATGGTGAATGATGTTGTGGGGGCTCGAACCGTGACTACCTCCTCTTTGGCCAACGTCGCTACTGCTACGCTATTGCTACTTGGCTTAATTTGCATATGTAGATCTTATATGCTTTTCAATATCTGCTAACTGTGGCTGAGAGAAGGGTATACCCGCGCAAATGAGCGCAAATGCGGGCAAACATTTTTGAAATTATAAAAAAAAAAAATGAAACTGCTATTTTTACGTTTTACACATTTTCAGTAGGGTTTAGTCTGTGGGGATGTGTGGTATTGTGTTCCTTGACATTTCTAAGGACCCGCTCGTGGGTGTTTACTTTCAGGCCTATGACTCTTCTGGGTGCGTGTCCCTTTGCAGTACTCAGCATTTGGACACGCCCCCTACTTTCCTACATGGACTGTGTTAGCCTAGGGTCTGATTCAGCATGCCCTCATGAATATGCATGGCATGCTGACGTCATACCGTTCAACTGCAGCCTCTGAGTAAGACATATTAAGTCTTACATGGAGGTTTCGTGAATCCGGCCCATGATGTTTTTGTATCTGAGGCAGTAAATTATTGTGTATTGCAAAATTAAATAAGCTAATGTAAATTTCAAATTGAGGAAACATTGTGTATTATTTAAAACAATATGATACATTTTCATTCATTGGGAAGGTTTTTAATTACTGAAATAATCCTTTTTACTTATTGTACCAGTTCGGGACATTCTGTCCATGCACATTAAGGAACGCTACCTCTGTGGGTGTGCTGTGGAAAAACAGTTAAAAATGTGACTATCCCGTATATGATGCTTTACAACATTATTGAACAAGAGTCACTAAACACTCAGGCATGCCTTTTACAAACAATAATATGATTATTCTGATATAAAAAAAATAATTATTTAGAGATGAGAATGAATGTCTGACAAGCAGTGAAATTAGACCATGCACTACACATAGTAGCCCACAGATATTACTGCATGCATCAGTTACACCCAATGTGTTTGTTACACAAAAGTAAACACAAACCTGAATATCATGGTCTGTAGTTCTTCACTAGATGCTGCCTCTTTACCTGTGCAGCTGTATACACTGCATGACCCTGCCGCATGGGGACACATTAATACTGCTGCAGGCTGGTCCCCGTTAGTCACAGGGGGATGGAAGTAGGAGCTTTAGTCACAGCATGGGATATTTCACTACCTGACTGGTGGGTCTATATTAATTCATTGAAGGTTCACGTCAATCAACCTCTCTTCATCGCACCCTATCAAACATTCATTTCAGTGAAGATTTAAACAGGGAAACTAAGCACTTGGCCAAAATAACACTAAAACAGACACCACCGTATGTAAAACCCACCAAAGTGTGGGGCTGTGCCTCCTACACCACCTAACTATATATTCCAACTCTGAGATCACACTGTGCTGCTGTCCAACTGCTTCCTTTCCCGATGTAGTTTTTCACATATATGAATGTTCACTGAAAAGAACATTCATTGCTTTGGGTTTGATGAAGAAAGGTTCACTGAAGTGAACCGTTGTTGAATTAATATAGACCCCAGATGGGCACATGATCATGTTATGCAGAATGCAACATGTAGGAAAATCTTCTGTCAAACCCAGAGCTGTTGGACATGCTCCACTTAAAGAAAGCCCAATCCCTCCAAGCTACACGCTCTAGGGACCTAAACCTTGTCACCACAATAAACAGAACATGCTGGAGGGATAGATTCCTTTCCCAGAGACTTCCCATACTCTGGAACAGACTACCTATCTATGTTAAACAGAGCTGCTCATTAGCACTCTTCAAGACAAATCTTGATGATTGGATGGGAAATGGGAAATTCATCCCCGGGATCACTTCTGTGGCTCTGCTCGACAGGGGCACAGGAAAATAATTTTCTTGGGTGGCGAAAGCCAGGGTACATTTTTTGGCTAGGCTTGTATGGGCCCTAGGGCCGATAGCCTAGTACCTACCTATGAACCTCCTTCATGGAGTAGATGGTTCACACTGAAGGGCATACCCAGACTCATCTAGGCACTGAAAATCACTCTTCAAGAAGCCAAAGACCCTCTTGATGACAATACAGGTCTGATACAGTGCTGTGTTTTTGTTTTTTTCTGCAGCTACTCTTGGATTTCATACTGGTATCATGAGCCAAAGCTCCAGTAGATATCCAGCATTGTTTATTTATTTTTATTTATTTATTGACATTTGTTAATTGGGAAAGTCCACTAGGTCAGAAACCCATTTTCAGTGGAGGCTCAGGGAGAAAACCTCCACAATATATTACAAAGTATTGCAAGTATTAAAAAGTATTACAAAGTGTTCTAAATTAACATAAATAATCAAGGATACATGTATGAAAGCAGAGATATGCAATACAGAACAATACAGAGTTTACATTACTAATCTTTAAGCATCACGATGCACTGGTAACAAATTACATGTACAACATAGCATAGATATGCAACAGTACCATATATAGTGTGTCTTTGTGAAAAATTTGCTTAATGAACCCAAGGCTGAAACTTTTTAGGACCTGCCATTATAACCATTCATAATAGGAATTAGTTAAGGGACAGTTTTAAGGGGATTTGTTTGTTTGGCAGGGGCAGGGTGGGTTGTTTAGGTAATGCAATTTTAGTGCTGATTTAAATATTTTTATACAGTCAATTTGAGTTATTTGGGAGGGTAAGGCATTCCAAAGTTTAGCAATGGTATGGAGGTACAGACATTGTCCATCTCTTTTGTTGGGTTTGGTTATAGTTAACAGTTGTTTGCCTGAGGATCTTAATGTTCTCGTAGGAGTATATGTTTGTAGGATGGAGCAGAGTGCTAGGCAAGAGTTAGGTTTGAAAATTAGTTTGTGGACTAAAGTTAGTTGGGTATAAAAGAAATGTTGGGAAAACTTGAGCCAGTTCAGTTCTCTAATAGTTTGGCAATGATGTGTGTGGTTAGACTTTCCTGAGACAAATTTAGCTATTTTATAACAGCAACATTCTAGTTTATTACTAAGGATTGAGTGGAGATTAGTAAAAATGGCTTTACCATATAGGAGGGAAGGGATGAGTAAGGTATTGGCAAGTTTTGTTTTGGTATGGCTGTCCAGGTAAGGTTTGTAAGAATAAAGTTTACCTAATTTAAAGTGTGTTTTCTTTATTGCATTGAGAATGTGTGGCTCAAAAGTGAGTTTGCCATCTATTGTTATGCCTAGCAATGTAGCCATTTTTCACTATTTCGGTTTCTGTACTAGCTTTAGAACAGATTTTGAAGTCTATATCTGGCGGTTTTGAAGAGAATAATAAAATGTTTGATTTTTCGGGGTTTAACAGGAGCTGTGCATTATTTAGTCAGGATTCAACTGATGTGAAAGCATTTTGTTTAACTGTAAGGAGGTCTGAGAAATTGTTGCAGGTGAATATTATTGTGGAATCATTGGTGTACTGGATGAGTTTACCTAGTTGGATAGCTTTATGTAGATCATTGATGAAGTTATTAAAGAGTAATGGCCTTAATATGGATCCTTGTGGGAATCCTATGTTGTTAGCTTGATAGATTGAACATTTTGCCATTTAACGGACGGTTTCCTGTTGTTAAGGTAGGAAGTAAACCAGCTGAGTGTATTAGTAGAGCATCCTAGTTTTACTAGTTGGTTTAGTAGTATAGTATGAGATACTGTATTGAAAGCCTTAGATAGGTTCAGTAAAATTACTGAGGTAGGATGAACAGCAGCCCAGGCTTTGTGAACAGTATCGGTAAATGAGAGCAGTGCTGTGATGGTGCTATGTCCTGGACAGAACACATGTTGGGTGGGGGCAAGAAGAGCATTCTCAGAGAGATGTTTAAGTAATTGTGTCTGAACACATTTTTCTAAGATTTTTGATAAAGGAGAAAGTATAGAAACAGGGCAGTAGTTTTAGAGATCATAAGAATTACCCCATTTGTGTAATGGTGTAATAACAGATTTTTTTCCACAATTCGAGGACGTAGCATTCTGAGATAGAGCAATTTATAAAAATGCTGACTGGATATGCAATAGCACTTGCTGCTAGTTGTAGATATTCTGGGGGAAGACTATCTGCAAAAAAGGACCAGGGTTTCAGGTTGTTCAGGAGATTGAGTATAAAAGAGGTGGGTACAGGCTGAATATTAATGAAGGAGATAAGGGAGTACTAGTTGAGTTGTCTAAGGAAAGGGGTCTGTTATTAATATTGAGGAATTAGTGGAATATTCTGAGTTTGAAATTGCGTCTGGTGATGAATCTTATTAATTTTTGAATGGTGGAGCTGAAATGGGTGTTGAATTCATGGCAAATTTGTAGCGGAGTCTTATCAGGTGCAAGGGATGGATTTTGAAAAGTAGGGTGGAGGCAGACTACCAGAATTTATTTTTTGGATTGTTGTGTAAGGAGGATAGTTGAGATGAAAAGTAATTTCTTTTATCTAGTAACTAGTTTTTTGGCTTTATTTCAGAGTTGTTTGTAGTTGATTTGATTTTGTTTTGTTTTATTTTTTGCCTACTTTTCATGCTTTGTCTCTATGTAGGAGATTTTGTTTGGTCTGCTTTGTTAACCAGAGGGTGTGATTAATTTTTGTTCGCTTGGTTCATATTGGGGCTACTCTATCGAGAGTATCCAGAAAAACTTTGTTGAACTAGCTGACAGCCTCATCTAATGGGAGCATTTTTAGTGGACTCCAGTTTTTAGCTTTTAAAAGGATAATGCATTTATTTTGGTCAAAGTGGGTGAGATTCCTGGATACTTTGTAGAATGTGTTTTGATTATTTGGGGGTGAGTCCTATGGGTGTATGCTGGAGTTGGTCGCTTAGTATGTTGCGTAGGGTGCCTGAGTTTGTATAATTTTGAGGGAGGGATACTAGTATCCACTCTAGGGTAGATTCAGATTCAGTGGATAGACAGTGGTAGGGGAGGTAATAAGCTGTGTGAAGCTATGCAGGTTTATACTATTTACTGGAGAGGAGGAAGTTAGGTTTAGCCAATTAATGTTGTTGTCAACTAGGATTATGGTTTTGTGTGAGATATTCTGGTTTATTCAGGATAGAAAATCCTCTAAGATGGGAATATTTTGGCCTGGGGGAATGTAAACTACTGAAATAGTTAGGTGTTTATTGCTACTGATGTGAAGGGATGTCACTAATAGTTTATTTCATTACTTGAAAGAAAAAGGGAGGAGGTAAAACAAATAAAAAGAGGTTTAATATAATATGTTGCAGTACATTTTACCATGAATAACTGTTTAAATGAAATCTCTCTCTCTCTCTCTCTCTATATATATATATATATATATATATATATATATATATACATATACATATATATATGTGTGTGTGTGTGTGTATGTGTATATATATGTATATATATATATATATATATATATATATATATATATATATATATATATATATATATATATATATATATATATATATGTATAACATTTTTTCAACTTACCAACAAGATGAACATTGGGCATTCCACCCTGCATAAAGAGAGTAGAGTGAGCTAGTGTGCCAGATATGAGAATCACGTGAACTGCAAAGATGCTGGAGAGAAACATCAGTGATACACCCCCATGTACCACACACTATCTGCAATTGATGAAATGATAGCCCTTCCAATTGTGGTGTCACTCCCACCATGGATTAGATGGGACCCTAACTGCAATATGGTTAAGATCTACAGCAACAAGTGCCTGAGAGAAAAGTGTCACCACATAAATGGCACAAATAATCTGGGCTCGGTCCTGAATTGACATCATGAAATAGATGTACTGATCCACATCTGCTAAGAATACATCCAGGATCTGCAACAGTATCCTCAAGACAGAAGCCTGTGATAACCAGAGTGTCCCAAGTCTGTCTTTGATAGGTCCTGGGGTGAGTTTGAACAGGGATGTACATACCTTAGTATCCATAAGAATAGGAAGACCACATGTCCCTCCAGTGCTCTTGTGAGGGCACTACATACTCAAGACCCTTATAATATCCTTGTTTACTCTGAACCTATCAAGTATCTCGTGATTGTCAAAATTATAGTGTGTAATTCTCTGTTTATATCTCTGCCTTCTTCTCAGGTGAGTGCTGCTTGGTGTAATTGGTTTTGGCTCTTCCAACGCAAGAAGCTCACACTGGGAAATAGCAAGGCTAAAAGCAAGAAACAGCATTATCTTGGATCGCAAAGTCGATAGAATAGATGTGACTCTGACTTTTATAATGAATTGTTGGATAGCATGAAAAAGTATGAAACTTTGACTATGAATCACAGAAAGCAGGAAAAGGCTTCATTAGCATATTCAGTTTTATACCAACTTTCATTTGCATTTCATTATGACTTTATTTGATTATACATATTCTCTACCAATGCAGGTTAGGTTATTTGGCTTCTATGAATTAAGGGACACTACCTTATGCCATGTATATGGGCAACATGTATTTACTAGCTAAAAGGGGAGGGGAGATGGGCAACACAGGTATACATCAGTGAGAAAATGGCAGAACAGAATGTAAGCACACAATAAAGCCATACGACTTTATTCAAGGGGAGCACATTGCACATGCTTCTGTTCACCACACAGGGTGGTTTGGAATTCCACCAAGCCGACATTGAAGCAAATGGCAAATGTATATCATATGGACAGAGTGCATTGCTGATGACTCTAAACATGTCTGCATACAAATGATACAAACACAGTAATGTGCAACTGTTAAATATTATCACATGCAGATATACACTGTCATACCAACATAATACAACAGGTTCAACAAGCACCCTTATTGATAACTATATATAACACAGTCCATGTATATGACTGACCAATGGACAATCCTGTAAAGAGAACTACAGCACAGGAAAATTGAATAACTGTATGTATGTACACGTCCTAAATAAAAAAGGAATTTTTTGAGTCAATCATAATTCATGCATACACATGTATGTGTATACAGATCACTGCTTATTTACTCCAAGTGCATAAACTTGGCATGTATGCAAATTTGTTTTTGCATTTATAGTATAGCAGATAAGGACAAACAAATCTTTCAGGAATGATGTTAAATAAAGCATTAACTCTAGTAATATATATACTAATGGAACAGTGACTGTCTACACAGTATGTGAAGGATACCTGCCCATATAGCAGTCACAGTGAATTGATATAACATACCACAATATTTGCCACCACATCACACACAAAGTTATTATGGCTGTGTGACAGTATGACATAACAGTGTTACAGAAATTGCATGGACAAGGACCTGTTATGTTGGTAAACAGACATAAGACATCAACAACCAACATAGAAATGGGTGCGATGTATGCATTAAGTACAGCATATCATGTATATAAAAATACCACCAGGATGAAAGGAGGCAGCTCGCCACTTTGCAGAAAATCTGTTTATTTAGTGCTTTCGTCCTTAGTAAAAGAAGTTCATCAGAATACTGAAAACACACATAGCTCCATCTTTTATACCCAGCATGCTGTTGATGTTGATTAAACAGCTAAAAAAATGAACATCTTAAAGGGCTACGACCCAGACTTTCCACATATATATAAAAACATTTGTTTTGCCATGCCAAATTGTTAAAAACATGAAATACTTATAAAACTAAGGCTGTTTTTAGTCTTAAGACAGGACTGATTGATATATTCTCATTCAAACCAGGGTAGGCAGTGGAATTTGTTTGCAGTTGCCACTGAGGCTCCTTGTATTCAAGGTAGTCTTTTCTGGGTCCATGTCTCTGCTCCCCCCCCCATCCACCCGGTCAATAATAATAAATTTGAAAAAATGGTCAGTGAACTTCTGAATGTGCAGTGATAGTTTTATTAGTCATATTATGTATATCTAATTGATCAAAAATGTGTAATGCCTGCAACATAATGTCACATATGACATGATATCTGCACTGTATGGTACTACATATAATAGATAGGCATGACATCGGTATGCTAGTCCTACACAGTTGTGCCTGTACAGTACATTTTTGACTATGGTAAACACCATTGTGGCAGCCTTACATAGTTGTACTACACAGACAATGCTTATAGTCCTGACGACCACCCTGATGGGGTCATACATTATGAATGATCTCATATGCGATCTCTCACAAGGAGTCATGCTTATTCCATACCATGTCCTTGAAAAAAATCCACATCACGTCCCTCATCTGCATCTGGAAGACATCTGTCATCACCTTCTGGAGTCCAATTTACCTGGCAGTGGTCTGGCATTACGTCATTTCCAATGTATGACAGGAGAACCACCATAGGTCGCACTCTCTGTCAAGTTTAAGCACACACACACACACACACACACACACACACACACACACACACACACACACACACACACACACACACACACACACACACAGACACACAGTACATAGAAAATAGGTGTTACCTGAAAGTTGTGAGTACATAACATATACTATCTGGCACAATCTACAGGAGGAAACTTTTATATATCTGAAAGCTGTGAGTACCTAACATATACTAACTGGCACATTCTACGGGTGGAAATTTTCTATATGTCACATTACAGAACTGTATGACCTTAATCAACTGTAACACTGTATGTGATGAAAGTTATGATTTCAATCCATAACAGTGTAAAAAAATGTTATCTGACGTACAGTCATGTGCAAAACAGATATGTAATAAAGCATAATCAGATGTGCACCTAAATAATGTCAAAACATATGAGACTGTAACTGTGACATGTTTTGCTCAAGGTATATCATATAATACGTTACATTTAATCATTAAAATATAATTGTCATATGATATGCCCCATAAGTGTAACTATACTTTGTACAATAAAAAAACAGTGAGGGTAGCAGGTGTGCAGTCATGATCAAGCAAATATTCCCAATGTCCTATTATCAATATGTATTGATGATATCAATAGAAGGCCATGTGTGGGCCACTATGTCCTTCATACAGTGTCATTAGGTTACTCAAGTGCATTGCATGGCATGCAGTAAACAGTTTATCTGAAAAAATGCTGTTATTGAACAAGTCCAGTATGCATGTAAAACATACATGTACACAGCCAGCAGACATATATTGCCAAAACACTGTGACATGCAACACTAACGTGTTTTGACATTCCAAAACACTTGCTATTCTGTAAGCTCACAGGGATACTAATAGCCTAACATTTGGAATGGGGATGTCTGGGGTAAACGACTTCTCATATATCTTCCAACAATGTCAGACAGGTTGACAAAAAAGTCTTACTTCCATGGTCAATTATTTATATGTGCGCCTCACACAATTATGCTTAGGTGTCAATATGGCAATTACTGTCAACTATAAATAAGATTTGTGTGCAAGTAATGTGTCATGTTAGCATCCCTTGAAAAAAAGATGATTATTATCACTCTATATTAAGAACAAGCACTGGTAAACTTAAAATAAATATGCAAATGAACACCCACCCACCTATGCAAAGGTCCTCAATAAAAACTTAGCTAAACAGCAGAGACCTCCAAAACACACTCACAACATTCCACACACAATATCAAACACATCACACAAAGCAGACAACACACCAGTGTCTCACAAACATAAGGTATAACAGTAAACAAACACAGCCCATAAGGCATAGCAATAAACGAAACATACTAGTCTTTGGTGACTTAATTGTGAGACACACCGATGTCCCCCTCAACAGGCTCAACAAGGAGAAGGTCATGGTCAGTTGTCTGTCAGGTGTCAGATCCAACACACCGTGCACACATTTAAGTCTCTCTACAACAGGTACAAATATGACAATGTCATTGTCCATGTTGGTGTGAATGACTTGAAATGCACCTCCCTAGACTCTTTGAAGAGAGAAATGACTGAGCTCTCAGAGTGTGTGTGTCCCAGGCTGGTATGGTCCTAGCCCTAAGCAGCATCCTACCTTCACCAAGAATGATACCACAATACCAACAAAAAATAATTGCCTTCAACATTTGGCTTAGTTTCTGGTGTCATTCCATGGGGATGCAGTGTCTGTCTGCCTGTGATGACATGCTTGACAGGCCTCGATGCTTTGCCAGAGATGGCCTCCAACTGTCACCCCTGGGATTCCAGATTCTGGCCAAGGCTCTTGCCTTCCCCATTGTGCCTTTTTTAGGCAATGTCCTAAAGACAAATCTTCCAACATAAAAGATCTGTCAAAAAGCAAATTGAAGGTCATGCTGCTTAATGCTAGGAGCCTTTACCTGAAAATGCACTCAATGGAGGCTGTCCTCACACTGGAAGTTGCTTGGCATCTGTGCAGTCACAGAAATGTGGTAAAAGGCTGCAGAGAGCACCCATGCCTTACCAGGCTATACATCCACACATTTTGACCCCAAAATGAGGTCAGTAAGACTAAGGTTGGTGTAGTCTCTATCTTCATTAAAGACAAGCACATCTCCAGGCTGGTTTGCCAGCATGATGCACTAGAACTACTTCAGGTGCAACTGACACTTAGCAAGGCACCCATCCAAGATAAAGCCAGCTATAGACCACCCTCCATGACTCAGGACACCCACTCCTCCTACCTGGACCTACTTGACTCCAAGATATCCACTAGCTCCCTGATCCTTGGTGACTTCAACTACCCCACCAGAGACTGGGTGAACTATTCCTGCAGTAATACACTCACCCAATGATTCTTTGACTTCATCAGTTCTAACACAATAAACCAGCTTGTCTCATCCCCCATAAGGGGAGATAACATTCTGGACCTGGTTCTCACCAACATGGGTGACCACTGCACCATTCCCATAGTAACTTCTGTCCTGGTGAGATCAGATCATCATTCTGTCTCATTCAAAATTTCTATCCCACCAACTCCACCCCCCCCATCTGTAACCAGGCTAAAATCATCTCAAAAGCTGACTACAGTCTCCTAAGGGAGGATATAAGTAGCTTCACAACACCGCCCCCCTAAGAGGATACAGACAGCTATGCTGAACAGTATGCCAATGCAGTATAAAAGCACTTGTACCCAGCCATACCCAAGAGAATTAAAACCTGATCCTCAAGGAAACACAAACCTGCCTGGTAGACATTGTCTATCAACAGGCTTTACAAAAAAAGAAGAAACTGTTGTCCAAGGGTAAAAAGGCACAAATTCCCAATTTAAAAAAAACTCCCTCCTTAGCCTCAATGAGCAAATTAGATCACTAGTGAAAACCTCCAAAGCCAATTATTAATCAAAACTAGCCTCTAAAACAAAGGGAAACCACAAAGCCTTTTTCAGTTACATCAGGAACCTCCATGGCAAAGCCCAGGTTTGTTCCGAATTAGTATATAATGGTACTACTTACTCTGATCCTGTTGACTTAACCAACCTTCTAGCAGATAGGCTCATTGCAAACTTCACCCCCCTGTACCCCACAAAGGCCCATTTGACATCCTCGATACTTGTCCCACACCTCACATCTCCATAGATCAAATGTTAAAGGCCCTATCCAAGGCAAAGAACACAGCTTCCATGGGACTTAATAGTATTCCAGGCTGTATTCTGCACCACCTCCAGCAAGAACTAGCTTTGCCATTGAGTACCCTATTCAACCACAGCCTAAGTACAGGCTTCATCCAGCAGAGTAGCGAACTGCCATTGTCATTCCTTTGTACAAAGATGGTGCCATTACTGACCGTGGAAACTATCACCCCACTCGCTTGACAAGTCTGATCTGTAAAGGCATGGATCATATTATTATGAATCTCATAAACAAAGACATAGGCAATCAACAAACACTTGACCCCACCCAGTTTGGATTTGTCAAGGGAAGATCTTGCCTATTGAACCTGGTTGAATTCTTTGAGACTGTCACCAAGGTCCTGGATGAGGGAAAGTCAGTACATACAGCTTACCTTCACTTGGCCACAGCCTTTGATACAATCCCCTACTCAGGCATATTTGAAAAGCTAACACAACTTGGTGTAAATCCCTATCTCATCATCTGGATGACCAACTGGTTGACTGATAGGACCCAAAAGGTCAAAAACAGGTGCCTCCACCTCTGACAGCAGACCTATCACTAGTGGTGTTCCCCAGGGATCTGTTCTGGTAACCTTCTTCTTTCGGCTGTTCCTGTTAAGGGTCACCACAGCGGATCATCTGCTTCCATTTCTTCCTGTCCTCTGCATGTTGCTCTGTCACACCAACCACCTGCATGTTCTCTCTCACCGCATCCATAAACCTTATCTTAGGCCTTCCTCTTTTCCTGTTACCTGGCAACTTCATCCTTAGCATCTTTTTCCCAATATACTCTGCATCCCTCCTCAGCACCAAACCAACGTAATCTTGCCTCTCTGGGTTTGTCTCCAAACCTTCCAACCTGGGCTGACCCTCTACTATACTTGTTCCTAATCCTGTCCATCCTTGTCACACCCAGTGCAAATCTTAACATCTTTAACTCTGCCATGTCCAGCTCTGACTCCTGCTTTTTGTCAATGCCACTGTCTCCAACCCATATAACATAGCTGGTCTAACTACCATCTTGTACTCGTCTGTCACAAATCACTCCTGACACTCTTCTCCACCCACTCCATCCTGCCTGTACTCTCTTCTTCACCTCTTTTCCACACTCACCATTACTCTGAACTGTTGAGCCCAAGTATTTAAACTCATCCACCTTCACCACCTCTACTCCCTGCATCCTCACCATTCCTCTATCCTCCCTCTCATTCACACACACATATTCTGTCTTAGTTCTACTGACCTTCATTCCTCTTCTCTGTTTAGCATCTACTTCTCAGAGGTCCAGGTAAAGACAAAAGGACTGTGGCTGACCAAGTTTGTGGATGACTGTAAGTTGGGTGTTGTCATTGACTCCTCAAATGATGTTAACATACTACAAGAGGGTCTCACAGCAACAAATGACTACTGCCCAATCATGGCCTTAAGTTAAATGCAAGTAAATGTATTATCATGCCATTCGGCAAAAACATGGTCCCTACTAATTACCACATCAATGGCAACCCTCTAAGCACACAACCTGTGGTAAGAGAACTAGGTATACAGGTTGACAACAATCTCACATTCAACCGTCATGTAGCGGCAGTGGTCAGAAAAGCCTTTTATTTGGTTCATGTCATAAGTAAAGGGATTGCATCCAGAAAAAAGGAGGTTATTACCTCTCTGTACTCCTCCCTCATTAGGCCAATAATTGAGGTTACTGCTCCATTTGGTATGTACCTTTCCAAACACCTGCACCAACTGGAAAAGCTGCAGAAATTCCTCAAAAAGAGAATCCATGGCCTCCAACACCTGGCCTATGTGGACAGGTTCAAATCACTATCACTCTACTCGGTATCATACAGATTGCTCATAGGTGATCTGTGTCTCACCTACAAGGCAATCTCGGACTTTGCCCTACTAGAGATGCTCCATATCTGTAAGTCTAACTCCTTGTGCATTACCTGCTCAAATGGCCTAAATCTAATATTCAACATCAACAAAACCTGCTGGAGAGACAGGTTTGTTTCCCAGAAGCTGCCCTGTCTCTGGAATAGACTTCCCATACACATCAAGCAGAGTACATTGCTGACCCTTTTCAAGTGCAACCTTGATAAATGGATGGGAAACCAAATTTGTCCCAGGGGTTCCACCTGTCTCCCTCATTGACAGTGGCAACAGGTGCTGACTGAGGTTTCTTTTTTTGGGGATAAACTCTTCGCTAGGCTTGTAAAGGCCTGAGGGCCATTAGCCTAGTAACCTTCTATGATCCTATGAGCAGTACAATGTGGTTAATGCTTGACATCACAACACCATAGAATTGGAATGCAATACAACACCTTAGAACAACTTGACAATCATAACCACAGGGACAGCGTGTGACATCCACAAATTTAGGTTATGTCACATACATTACTGTTTATCATAATGTATTACTATCCCTACCTATGTCTGCAGCATTCTTACATCCTGTATATATACCTGAACACTTCAAGCATTGTAATGATGATCATTAATTATGTAATGCGTAAAGATAACAGAATAACATAATTGTCTTTGTGCACAACAGTTACAGAAAACAAAAGATAATTTTTGTGAAACCCTCATAAAGCTTTTATATGGAAGTGCAGGACATGTTAAACTGAATTACATGCCAGATAGTGCCTGCAAATAGCAGTCAGAATGTTGAGATGACAAACGCTCATTCAGTAATAGAATCGGAAGGCTATGCATAGCATAACAGTGAATACCACCTATTATTTAAACATATACATACAACAAACATATACATATCACCTGGAAATTACCCACATTTTGATAACGTGTACAAGTGAGGCAGCACTGTTACTGAGCAGCCCGTTTTGGGGTATTGCATTCCCAAATACAACATAGGCCTAGATTTTTTGTGAAAGTGGCTGTTTGGCAGGTAATGTTCCATGCTATTAATCTGTATGATGATATCCTACCTGTCCAATGACAAACTCTGTTGTGCACACCTCATGCATCCCACACGTACCTCTGAGATCCTATTTGCTGAGGTACCCTGCAGATGGTGTTCCTGCATTGATGTTTCTTCTCAGTGTTTTGCATATTTTCATACTGGTTAAGCTTATGTTTTATATGGTGTTTAATGTGTACACCTTTTTTGCATTTAAGTTGTGTTGGGTGTGAGCTGAATCTGCAATTATCCTATGCTGAACCTATTATTACTTAGTCTTGTTTTAGCATACTTTATGAAACCACTTCTGCCACTGGTGCTCTGAAGCCTTCTTCTGGCATGATGCTCTGTCAATGACTTTCTTTTGGAATTTGGTCCTATACATGCACACACACACACACACACACACATATATATATATATATATATATATATATATATATAAAAATATATATATATATTTATATATACATATATGTGTATATATATATATATATATATATATATATATATATATATATATATATATATATATATATATATATATATATATATATATTTATATGTGTGTGTCTGTGCGTGTGTATGACATTTCATTTACCTTCTTTTTCATCTAATCACACATTACTGAAATAATTCATTGAAAGCATGTTTTATACAAAATTTTATATACATGAAATATTCCTTCAAAATTTATATTTCCATTAGCGGGGGGGGGGGCAAGACCACAAGCCCACTGCATCGTACATGTAAGACTATACTTACTCCACAGTCACTTAACCTCAGATAAAGAGAAATCATCAGTGAGTCACTCCTAGTAGAGCAACGTAAGAGTGGCTATTTCAAGGTACAGGTAGTGTTTTAGACTAATTTGCTTTATTACTCCTACAATCATAAAATCTTAAACAACACCAGCAAAGATTTTATAGCCTTATACAGTTTTTTATGAATTGTGATTCATCCAAATGAGTTTTAGAAGAAATGTGTTATGCATTTTTTCATAAATACACATGCATACACACACATATATATATACTTGACTGAGCAAATGACCAAAATCCAAACGACCTGGCATACTTATGCGAAAGTGCTTTTCACCGAAGAAGCACTTTCGCGTAAGTATGACTATTGCCGAGTCTGTACTACGGTGCGGGTAAGGGAAATTTCCCTTTTCTCCACTGTAGTGCGGTCTCTGAGGGAGAATATTGACGTGGGGGGTAGTGTTTTTTTTTTTTTTTGTCACATGCTTTAACGAAAGCACTTTTTCGATAAAAGGGCTTTTGTTAAAGTGTGTTCGGGTTTTATGGATTCAGATGTTTGCTCAGTCAAGCAAACGTCCTAGATCCATATATATATATATATATATATATATATATATATATATATATATATATATATATATATATATATATATATATAAACATATATGAACATTCATCCACCCATATATTTATATAGATATATATCAATATCTATCTGACTAGATATAGATATATGTATAAAGGGAGTACAAAGTAAATTCACCAACAGGATTTCACTTCATGAATACAGATCCAATAATAGATGCAAATACCTCAATTTATTTACTATTCACTATCATTACATCTGTGGTAAGTTAATATTTGCCTAAAAAGTCTTTCCTGATCCTAGTTTGCAAGCTGTTTTGGACAAAAAAATTAAACTGTAGTTTAACATGGAGACATCAGGTTATGAGGCCAACATTATGTTATTCTTCCTTAACTCAAAGACTGGTGATATTATGAAATAAATGACCACGTCATATCGGAGACAGTGGCAATGTGTTTACTCCAAAAATCTGGGAGTCAGCATTACTAGACAGTCATATGGCTGTGTGTATATATATATATATATATATATATATATATATATATATATATATATATATATATATATATGTGTGTGTGTATATACATAAATGTGTGTGTATTGAGACTGATGACCTATGATCAAATGTTCATTTTGTCAACCAGTAAAAAGCTAGTACTTCTGATTGAAAATCAGCTTATGATACGTACTGCCTTTTTTTTTTTTTCTGTACAAGTCTATGGCACAGTGGGTATCAGGGAATTTGCTCCTTCCCAAGGTATTGTGAGCTTGGAGTTGGTATATGTAGCAGGCTTGTGCAGGGTGCATGGGAGCTTGGTTGCATCCTACAAAAACTAAGTATTTTAATTCTTTTCATTCTTGAATGACTGGTGATCAAAGAGCTGTGTCTGGTCACCTGCCATTTGATAAATTTAACTTTTCAATATGAAGATTCAGCTATATAAATTCTTTAGCAGTGAGATTTTTCCAGTATTGTTTATAACAATGCTTTGTTCATTTGGGAATTTGTTTGTTAAGGGTTATTTTTTTTTTTTTTTGCTATTTGCAGTTCAGTATTAGTGTTTGATGTTTGCTTACATGTTCATATATATCTGTATCTATGTATATATCTATCTATAGATAGATTTGTGGTGTATATCATAGAGAAATTCATCCCCCCCCCCCCCCCACACACACAGATACACACACAATAAGAATACCTAGTTACATAAGTGACAGCTAATTTAATTTCACTGTGTATTTCTTTTTTTTAAGATTGGGTCTAAAGGAAAAATATTAATTTAGACTCGGTTCCTTTCATGCCTTCTTGAGAGCATGGTCAAAAATGTTCCATTAGATATTATTTTATTGTCAAAGTCTTCCTTTCCCCAAATGTCATCCACAATCAATTTAAAAAAATGTGAACCCATGCCATTTTCAATATTTAATACACTTACCTATAGGAATATATTTTTTAATATTGATGCTTCATTGTATCACTTCTTCAGTGAATCATAACATTTCATTGAGTATACAAACCATCAAAATCCCAAACTGTTGTGATTACTTCAACACCTTGCCTACTAACACACCATCATACCCATAAAAAGATAAATAAGAAAGACATGTTTTTTTCAGGATTGTGCACACATGGAAACCCTACAAATAGGATAAATAGCAACTGACAAAGTTAGCAACATATTTTACATGTAACATATATTTTGCACAGAATCTTCAGCTCTACATCTGCCAATGTGGGGAGGGGGATTTGAGTCACACTCCCATTCTTAAATATACTATCTCTATTGTCAAACAAATGCAACCATAGTGAAACTCTTATTAGTATGTTATAGGTGACAGTATGTGAGTCAAAGATCTAACATGGTCAGAGCAATACCCATCAAATTGTGTGCAGAAAAATCTGCCCTCAACAAAAAGCAACAAATTTAACCACAGATTGTTTAAGATTTCTCTTAGACATTTTCAAAAGTATGATAAAGGACATGATAACTCCTTGCAAATATTGTGCATTTATATATGTAGCAGGAGGCTGGTGCATGCAGTGTGCATATGTGTTTGTATGGAGTTCTACATGTGTGTGTGTGTGTGTGTGTGTGTGTGTGTGTGTGTGTGTGTGTGTGTGTGTGTGTGTTTGTGTGTGTGTGTGTATGTGTGTGTGCATGTGCATCCGTATGTAGCCAATGCCAAACTATATAGCCTAAATTTTTAAGATTACAAGATTAACATAAGTACAGAAGGTAATTTATTTATTTAGTAGTTTGTTCAGAAATAAAGCTTACATGTTTTAGATTCATAGGTAAGTACTAAGCAATCAGTATGCAGGTTATTAAATGTCTATCCAAAAAAAGGTCATTGCAGCCTCAAATAGAGCAAGACAGCATAGACCAGGGGAGTAGCTGAACCTGCCCATCCAATTATCAAGGGTTGCCTTAAAGGGGGCAAGAGTGTTACTCTGCTTGACGTAGTAGAAGTTTGCACCAGAGTTAAGGAATATGTTGGGATATGAAACTGTCAAGCCATATCATATTTATCTGCTCATAAAGATTGAGCTTGCCTAAGCAGGTATTTGAGATACCATGTAATCTGTTAATGAACTAGAGATCAATGAGGGTTAGATCTTTCATGGCTTGAAAGTCTAGACTCATATCTCCACTGAAGAATCTATAAGGAAGAGGGCAACCATTTTTTCCTGATAACTAAGTGTTTTGAGGCCTCTGACTCTTTAGTTATAAAGTTATCAAGGTACAAGGATTGATCCTGATCTCAGAACAATGCCTGTTTGGAGTTTGCATATTCTCCCTCTGTCTTTGTGGAGTTCCTCCTGTCATCCAAAAATATGCTGTGGGTTTCCACCTCAGAGTCACTCGAGAATGGAGATGTGGGCAGCCGCCTAGAGTCTAGATGGTGTCTGTAGGAGGAAGAGTTGTATAGAGCAATCACTTTATGTATCAGCTGCGGTGCCCAGTATCCTGAAGATAGGAGATCACTGATTGCAGACTGAGCCCAGGCTAGACACTCAACAGTTTAAAAATTGGTTCTACGTGATTGTGTTGAATTCTACTTCTGACTTTACCTAGTTAGGGCTCACCTTGTTCACTCATGATTGGCGGTGGATTTTTTTTTACCATGTTGAGTTGCCAGTGCCCAACCTTCCACAAAAGGCACACACACACGCATGCCTATGGCTAATTTAGAGTGTCCAATCCACCTACAGCATGTCTTTGGAATGTGGGAGGAAATTGGAGAACCCAGAGGAAAACCACGCTACCACAGGGAGGACATGCAGACTCCTCACAGAAGGCACCCCAGCCAAGGATCAAACCAGAGAACTTCTTGCTGTGAGGCAGGAATGCTAACTGCTGCATCACCATGGCCACCCATTTGATTGTGTTGAATAATGTCACCAAATGGCCATGGATATTTGCTGGTGATAAGGGGGCTGAGGATCTGGCCTACTCTGACTAACTCCATGGACCCATGCTAACAGTAGGAGGAGTATATGCGCCTTTACTGGCCAGTGTATGCCAGCCATAAATCCCAGCAGCCATATGTTAATAAGCTACTGGCCTGCTGAAGTACTCTTGCTCAGTATGGGTTACCTGGGATAGCTCTATTGAGCTCAATGTAAAAACAATCAAATTGCTAAACATGAACTAAGAATTGAGACAGTGTAGGTTCACTTACAGGACACAGCTTTGAAGTGGATGACATGATGGTAAGGAGAAGGCTGAACATCCTATGTATCCAGGAGACAAGATGGAAGGGAAGTGTAGCAAAACACCTTGACTTGGGACCCAGAGTCTACTACTCAGGAGGATGACAGATTAGAAATGGCATCGGATTTGTGGTGAGGGAGAGACTTCAGAAGGCAGTGAGGAATGTCAACATAATCAGTGACAAATTCATGACAGTTGGACTCCAGTGTAAGGATATGGCACCATTTATAATCTCTGCATATGCCCCAAAGCAGGGTTGAGATAAAACACACTGCAAATTTTCACAGAATGTCCAGATTTTTGCCTCATATTTTTGGTCTGTAAAAATACGTTTTTCTTTATGGCAAATCACTCAGGACTCTCTCTCTATTTCGGATTTTCCGAGTTAGGGGTCGCCACAGCGGATCACCTTGTCTGCTCATGATTGGCAGTGAAGTTTTATGGTGTTGAGTTGCCAGCCCGGTGCCCAACCTTCCACAGAAGGCACACACATGTACGCACTCATGCCTAGAGCCAATTTTAGTGTGTCCAATCCACTTGCAGCATGTCTTTGGGTATGTGGGAGGAAACCGGAGCACCCAGAGGAAACCCACACAACTGCAGAGAGGACAAGTAGTCTCCGCACAGAAGACAGCCCAGCCAAAGATTGAACCAGAGAGCCTCTTGCTGTGAGGTGACAACTCTAACTGCTACACCACCGTGGCCATCCTCAAATCACTCAGAACTAATATCAGTAAATAAAGGCATAAATCTGAGTTTCAGACTTTTGTGTCCTTCAGAAAATGCATGCTAATATGGATCTTGTTATTCTAGCAACGTTCTTAGATTATACAATACTATTTAAAATCTGTTCCTATTTTTGGGCCTTTACTCCCCCCCCCCAGTATTTTAGATTTTGTCCAGAGTTTATACAATAAAAAGTTAAGAGGTATGGTTGTGATAGTGAGGAAAAGAGTACATTCGGAAAACAGTTGCATGACCTATTAAATAAAACAGGAGAACATAAACTGGTGTTATTAATTGGTGACCTGAATGCACATATAGGGACAGACAGAACAGGATATGAGAACTGTTTGGGTCCACATAGGTGGGGCAGCAGGAATAAAGAAGGAGAAGTCATTCTCAATTTCTGTCTGGCAAATGGCATGATGGTAACCATCACATGGCTCAGCTAAAGAGAGACAATTACAAGATCATATACAAGAGTGGCCAACATTCAACTCAGGTAGACTTCCTCCTAGCAAGGAAATGTTACTGGGGAAGAATCAGAGTCTGCAAAGTTATCTCCAGTGAATCGGTTGGTCCATAGCATAAATCACTGGTTGCCCCAGTCAACTTCACCAGTGGTAAGAGAAGGTTTTAAAATCACCAGAGACTAGGCCAAAGACCTGGACGTTGACTGGAAAGAAAGCATAATAGTTAAAGGAATTACTCAGGACTCTAGCACCCCAGGAAGAAGAGGAAATAGGTGGAGTTAAAAATGAATACCAGTGCCTCAAAACAGAATGTCTGAGGACTATAGAACTGTAGCAACTGTGCCAGGTACATAAACAAGGTACATAAGGAAAGCTGGTGGTGGAATGCAGTAGTCCAAGAAATCATCAAGTGAAAGAAAGATTGCAGGAAAAAGTGGGATATAGCAAAGATGGACCAGGCTAGGAAGGAATACTGGTTAGCTAACGAAGAAGCTAGGAGGGGAGTTGCAATAGCAAAGAACAAAGCATCAGAGGCACTCTAGCAGCATCTAGAAAGTGACTAAATAGGTGACAAAAAGAAATATTTCAGGTTGCAAGGCAAAGACAGAAAGATAAAAGAGATAGTCAGACAGACTTTATAAAGGATGCCAGCAACAACCTGCTCACTGGTACACAGGAAATAATAGGCAGATGGAAGGAGTACCTCCAGTAGATTCTGAATGAAGAAAACCCTACAAAAGCTGTACGGCCCCAAATTCAGCCTAAAAAAATAGAAGAGGAGGAGTCATTCTTCCAAGAAGAAATAATAGCACTAAGGAAAATGAAGTTAGAGAAAGCAGCAGGCTCAGATGAGTTAGCAGCAGATATGATAAAGATGTTGGGTGAGATAGGGTAGAAATGGCTCCTGAGGGTACTCATAACATTATGGAGAGAAAGGCGAATCCCAGATGACTGCAGAATAAGCATAGTAGTGCCAGTGTATAAGAAAGAAGGCGATATTCACAACTGTGGGCATATAGAGTGTCATTGTTGAATGAATATGCAGATTAGTAGAAATCAAGATGGGAGATGAGCAGCTGAGAGTCAGATCAGAAAGCAGCACTACTGAATGAATGTTTACAGTGAGCCACATAGCTGATACAAAGCTCTGGTGATGAAGATATAGTCCAATTCTGCATTTCTAGACTTAGAAAAAGCATATGACATTGTCCCAAGAAACTCTATTTGGGTAGTCTCCTGGTGGTTCCACATCCAACAAATACTGGTAGAATTTCTGCAGGCTATGTACAAGGACCCAATGACTCAAGTATGAAGCGTGTTTGGTTTCACAAAGGGATTACCAGTGTGATTGGGTGTGCATAAGGCTTCAGGTCTGATACCGCTGCTGTTCATACTGGTGATGGACTACAATTAGCAAACAGGTCAGAGGGGAAGATCAATAAATTTTCTGTATGCAGACAACATGGCATTACATGCAGAGTCTGAGGTAGAACTTCAGCAAATGGTAGGGGAATGGAATGCAAAGCTGAAGGCACATGGGATGAAACTGAGTACAGATAATATGGTTGTAATGGCAGTAAATGGAGGAATCAGAAGATTCACTGAATTGAAACAGAAGGGAAACTGTTGGAACAGGTTAACAGCTTCAAGTGTCTGGGAAGGTTGGTTGAGGAGAAGAGAAGTCTGAATGAGAAAGTCAAAGCTAGAATCAAAGGGCCTGCAGCCAACTGGCATGGAGTGTCAGATGTAGTGTATGCCAGAAGAATGACAAAGAAACTGAGAAGTTAGGTGTACAAAAACAATGGTGTGACCAGTACTACTGTATGGTATAGAACCTGGGCAGTAAAGGCAGAGCAGTTGATGAAGCTAGAGGTGATGGAGATGAAGTGCCTGTTTTGGGTGGTAGGATGCAGACTGCGCCTCAGATGAAGAAATTAGGATAGCAGAGCAGAAACCAAAGTAGCTCCAATTGCACACAAGGTCAAAGAGAATGGACTGCGGTGGTTCAGGCACATGTGAAGAAAAGCAGTAGACGATCTGGTAAAGAAGGTTTTGTGGTAGACAGGAAGAAGCAAGAGGAAATGAGGGCATCCAGCAAAGCGGTAGATGGATGTGTGGAAGAAGACCTGCAAAAATCAAGCATGAGTGTCGAACAAGGGAAGAGAGTAACAATGGATCATGAGAAATGGCAACAGCTGACACAACACCCTGACTCCATGTAGAAAATGTAAAAAAGGAGGTTGTTGATGATGTTGATAATGGTGATGATGGTGATGATGATGATGATGATGATGATAAATCTTTAGTTATAAATCACTGTGTTTTTTCAAGTTCAGTGATATCTTTAGACAAATGTAAGCCAAAAAGTACATTACATTACAATATGAAAATAAAGGCGTATCCCAGATGACTGGAGATTAAGCATAGTAGTGCTGGTGTTGAAGAACAAAGAGGACATTCACAACTGTGGGCATATAGAGGGTGATTGGTAAACAAATATGGAGCCAAGATAAAAGTGAAGGGGAATTATGACTTCTTAGCATTGGTGGAAATGTGTTTGGAAATTATATAATTCAGATAGAAGTTTTTCTGAACTACAGCAAAGACACAGTAGTCAAATGATAATGACTTAAAAAGAACCATGCCTAGATACCTTACAACTGTGTCCAGAAGGAGGAGTGTGTAACCTGTATGGATGTGAAAATATTCTAATTATGAAAATGAATTGTATGCTAATTTTTCCATATTTAATTTGAGATCCGTGTCCTTGCACCAGTGGTTAACATGGGCTAACCTGTGTTGGAGCAATTGTGAGTCAGTGGAAAAATAGCATCCAATGTACAGTCATTTGCACACTTAGATAGCACAGGCCAGAAGTGTTGGCTCCATTGTCTGATAAATAGATGTCAAATAGGATGGGGCCCAGCACTGAGCCCTGTTGTAAACCACTGGTAACTTTTTTTTGTTTTCAGAAGTGGCACCTCTAACTCTAAACTTATGGTTTCTATCAGACAACCGGTTAGCTATCCGACACACAACATAAGGATATATATTCAGATTTACATGTCAATTATGCCTGTTTGTGGAATAGTATCATAGGCTGTCAGAGGCCTTGAACATTTCCAGGTATGCTGTATGTATTGTACAACTACTATTCACCACTGGTTTGGTTATCTTTTTAAAGAAATTAATGAAGTTAAACAGACATGAGACATGACCTTCCTATAACAAAGCTGCATTGATGAGGGGCCAAGGTTAAGAAATCCTTAATGTCCAGATTAATGAGTTATGAGTTAATATACTCCATATATTTGCATATGAGGCTAGTGAGACTAATGGGTCTGTAGCTGCCAGAGTCTATAGTTGTGCCACTCTTGTATAAAGGTATTACAATGTCTTTTTTTCTGGGCTTCTCAAATGTAGCCAGTGGAGAGGCACAGATTAAAGAGGTTAAGAAGGGTTTTAGATATGGCATATTTGGTACTGATGACCATGCAACCTGGTGTATTTCCAAGGTCAATGGATGAGGTGATGTTAGCTTTTGAGAGAGTTGAGAGAACTTGTTCCACAGTAATTAAGATGGGAGGCTGGGATTATGGAGTCCTCAGAATAATTATAACTGTGGGTTAATTAAAACTTGCACTGAATTTATCAGCTAGAATGTTAGCTAGTTCCTTTAGATCAGAGTGTTCAGTACAACTGTGGGCTATTCCTTAACATCACCAGTTAGTATTAACTTCCTAACATAGATAAAGAACGATTTGTAGTTATTTTTGGTTTTATTAACTGTTTTTAGTTCATACTCAACTTAGAGCTCTCTAACAGTTGTCTTAATCACTTTACTATTTTGCTTCTGTGTGATTTTAAGGTAGGTAGAATGAGACCTCTTATAAGCATTAAGCAATTTCTTTCTCTTGCTGAATAATTTATTTATATGAGTATTCCACCACAGAGCTTTATTTTTAAATTTCTCATTATATTTAGTATGGATAGAGACAGGCCTATCAATACAGCTATTTAACTGGAAATGGAAGTCAGTTGTGTAGGCAGCAGCTTTAGCAATGGGGTCCATCACAGCAGGTTTGCTTTTGAGAAATCTGTAAACACAGAAATATGTACACAGATGTATCACCCATTTCAAAGGAAAAGATCTGATTTATCAAGGCATGATTTAATTGAACTATTACTAGGACAGGTAGCTTATATACTTCTAAGTTGGGAATTGCTGATTGAAGGCCCAGTGTCTGTTATTCTAAAAGTGTATTAGTTCTGGTTTAAGCACTTGGGCTCCAGGCCAGTTAATTTACATTAAGAAGGTTTGTGGTCTGCACTCTTGTGGGAGGAGAGTCTAGATTCTACCCCTCTGAGCTGGGAATTTCTGGCCAAAGGCTTACTGTGCCTGCTTATTTGAACTGTTTTTCTGCTATTGGTGTGCCTTGTCTGCTGTAGCATAGAATAGATTCAGGCCTGCTGAATCTAGCTTTGTTTGTATAACTTGAACATTATCCAGGCCATCTTTTTTTGGAGAAAGTTCCCCTGCACCCTATTGGCAGGAGTGTGTGGTTATAACTTGTCTGATTGAAAACTTCTGGAACAGGGCTGAGTTTTGAGTTATTTTACTGGTTAATTGGGTAATTTGTTTAAATCAGTTTGCTCATTTTCTATTGTTTTTTAAAAAAATGCACTTTATTCATCTGCTTTTACTGTAATTGTGTTTCTTCCTACTTTATTACCTTATTCTGCTTGTGCTTCTTCTTAAAAGTACTCAATTGTATTATTTTGCTGCAGTTATTACTGCTTGGTAGTAGCCTGATTAAATTGTAACTGTTATTCTAAGCCTTTTGGTGTAAGCACTTGGGCTTCAAACCAGCTGTTTTACATTAAGAAGGTTTGTGGACTGCATTGTTGTGGCAGGACAGGTAGCTTACATCCTTCTAAGTTGGGAATTGTTGATTGAAGGCTCAGTGTCTGTTATTCTAAAAGTGCATTAGTTCTGGTTTAAGCACTTGGGCTTCAGGCCAGTTATTTTACATTAAGAAGGTTTGTGGTCTGCACTCTTGTGGGAGGAGAGGCTAGATTCTGCCCTTCTGAGCTGTGAATTTCTGGTTAAAGGCTTATTGTACCTGCTTATTGGAACTGTTTCTTTCTGAAATTTGTGCGCCTTGTTTGCTGTAGCCCAGAAGTTAGTAGTTTATTGGGCATTTTGGGCTAATTTCTATCTCTTTCATTTCCCTGCTATAAAAACTGCATTTGCACAGTTTTTTGCGCTTGTATTCAGCTCAGCACGTACCTTCCAGGTGTCCTGCAGAGTTGTACAGCAGCAGAGAGACAAAAAAGAGAATTTGGAGTGATTAAGTATCATTTTTCTGCATTTTCTTGCTGTCTTTAACTAATTCCACCTAAAACGCCATTTTTAGCGGTTCTGTGATTTAAAAAGATTGTTTCTGCTACATATTGTACTTATTTGCTGCCTGCACTTGAACTAAGTAATTTTTGTGTTTAAATAATCTGTTTAACTGTTGTAGGCTGCACACTAAAGTGTGATAGCCATTTCTATGCGTTTAAAGTGTTTTTTTTATTGTATCTGCTTTATTTTCTGAAAAAAACAAAAACAAAAATAATATATACTTGTTTCCCGCCTTTCTTAACTAGTATAGTCCAGTTTTCAGTTTATTGTTGAATTCAGGGCTATGTTACAAGTTTCTGTGTTGCCCATACCTTGCTTGGATAGAAGGAAGTTTCTCTGCTCACCTGTGAGAGAGGGGAGCTTTCAGCAGCCTGTCTGTCCCTGGAGGAGTGGTTTCAGCCCAGAAGTTAGTAGCTTATTGGCCATTTTGGGCTAATTTCTATCTCTTTCATTTTCCTGCTATAAAAAATGCATTTGCATTGTTTTGCGCTCTGGGCAGCACTGGTTAGCTAGGCTTAAACTATTCCTGGCTCTACAAAGTCTACGCTTCAATTTTTCCCTTGGAACTAGACAAACTTTCAACTTAAGCACTCAAACCATTCATTTCACAGCCCATCACTTGCTCAAAACTCATAGCAAGCACTAATTAACCTTAGCACTAGATCCCCCTATACTGTCCAGAAGGACAAGGCTCTCTATTCGTCCCTACCAGCCAATCAGTAAAATAGCTCACTTTACCTATTCAGGCATTTCCAAAAGGCAGTTTCAGGTGTACTCTCCAGTCCAACTGTTAAATCTGGATATTCTGAGGCAATGTTACAACTGCCTCACATACACAGACAACAATCTCCTCCTACCACCAAACGCTAATATATGTAAGAGATACATTTATACAGCCAAACTGGAGGCAAAGCTCTCTCAACCTAAGACTGGAACTGACAGTCAAGAGGAGAAGTAAAATACTTGCAAGACAGCACCAGTCTCACATAGACCTACTAAACCAACACTGGGAAAAAACACACATAAATACACAAAAACATACTCGGAGGGTCTAAATAAAAATCTGCAAAAGCAACAGAGACCTCCAAAGCAGACATCCAAGCAACCTCTGCACCCCATCACAAACCATGAAACACATACTTCACATAATCAGTGTGCCACGCAATCACAGCCCTTAAGGCAAAATAACATACCCAACATACTAGTAATACGCGACTCTGTAGTCAGGCACACTGATGTCCCACTAACTAGGCTGGACAAGGAGAAGATTAAAGTTAGCTGCCTGTTAGGTGCCAGGATCCACCACATAACACAAGCACTCAGGTCACTCCAGAACAAGTACAAATACAACTCTGTCAATGTCCATGTTGGTGTGAATGACCTGAGACGTACCTCCCTGGACTACATGAAAAGAGACATGGAAGAGCTCTCTGATCACGTTGCCCAGACCAGTATGACCCTGACCCTGAGTAGCATCCTGCCCTCACCAAGAATGATGCGACAGTATAAAGAAAAAATTATCAATTTCAACAATTGGCTAAGTTTCTGGTGTCATTCAGAGGGGATCCAGTATCTGTCCGCCTGGGATGACATGCTCGACAAGCCATGTTGCTTCGCAAGAGATGGCTTTCACCTGTCACCCTTAGGTTTTTGAATACTGGCCAAGGCTATTGCTGCCCCCATAGTGCCTTTTTTAGACAAGGCTCAAAAGACAAACCCACCTCCGTAAATTACACAAGTAACCAAAAACTAAGGGCAATGCTACTCAATGCCAGAAGTCTAAACCTCAAAATGCATGCACTCAAGGCACTCCTCTTTATGGAGAACATTGATATCTGTGCAGTAACAGAAACCTGGTTTAAGGCTCCAGAGAGCCCCCCAGCACTACCAGGCTATAACTCATACCATACTTTTCAGCCACAGAACCCAGAGCGAAACACAAAAGGTGGGGCTGTATCCATATTCATCAAGGATACCCACACCTCCAGGTTAGTGGCACAGCACAATGCCTCAGAGATCATTCATGTGCAACTAACAATGGGCAAAATTGCAATTCAAATTGTAGCTTGCTACAGATCACCCACCATGACCCAGGACCCCCATTCTGCATTCCTGGAATCACCGGAATATATGAAGGTCCTACCAAACGCCCTAATACTGGGTGATTTCAATTACTCAAACATTAACTGGGAGAACTACTCAAGTACTGACTCCATTGCCCAACACTTACTAGAATTTATAAACTCAAATGCCCTGGATCAACTGGTCAACACCCCCACCAGAGGTAACAACATATTGGACCTGGTTATCACCAACATGGGCAACTGGTGTTTTACACCGGAGGTTAACCCCACCCTGGTTAGATCAGATCATAGACTAATCACTCTGGATATCCACATTCTGCCCCCACAAGCAAACCACTGTGAAAAACTTTTCAAAAGCAAACCTCATGTTACTTAAGACCGAGGTGGAAAGGGTCACAGCCCCCATGCTAAAGGACAACGCTGTCAAAGCTGCTGAATCCCTTAGAAAGGCACTCTATGAGCACCTGCAAGAATGCATGGATCGTGCTATCCCAAGCAAAACCAAGACTCACTCCTCCAAGAAAAGGAAACCAGTCTGGTGGACCCTTGCCATAAACAAGCTATACAACAGAAGGAGGAATCTAGTACAGAAAAGAGTAAAATCCCAAGAAGGAAAGACATCCCTGATCAGTATCAGCAAGAAACTACGATCCCTCATAAAATCATCCAAGGCTAGCTTTGAAATACAAATTGCCAGGGACTCCAAAGATAGCCACAAAGCTTCTTTAGCTATGTCAAGAACCTAAGTGGAAACTCTCAGATCTGCTCTGAGTTGGTGCAGAATGGCACAAAATACACTGAACTGACTGATATTGCCAACATTCTGGGAGATGGGTTTAGTGCAAACTTCACCCCCCCCTCACCCCCTAAAGGGCCCATAACCATACCCCCAATTTTTTTTAGCTAAGTTCTATCTGGAATGTGTAGCCCCGCTCCGTTCACTAGGCTCACTTCGCTCACCTCCCACCCCCATTCCTGCCCACACCCATATCATTACCTTTATACCTATACATACAACCACACCCCCTCACTTCCTGCCTAATCCTCCACCCCTCTACTTTCTGTTCTAATACTACCTCCCTTCTTTGCTCCTCCCCACAATTACCTACTATCCACTATCAAAGACTACTGTTCCTTACTCCCACCCCTTCCTCTCATCCCCTGTTCTACATCCCATAAAGTGACGTCTCTTGCAACTCAAACTATACTTTTACCTTCCCTACTCCTTATACTCTATCACCTCACCTCCTATCCCACACAATTACGTGCTCCCTATTTCCATCCCTCAAACACCACTCAACTCAAGTACTACACCACAACCCTATCTACTAATTTGTCCCTCCATCATTCCCTCCACCAGTCCCATTCCTGAAATAAAAATACCCCCCTTCCCTTTAAAACAAAAACAAAACAAAGTCTACTTATTCAAATTAAAACCCCATTACAAACTTCTACTTCTATATGGTGATGTTCATCTTAACCCAGGCCCTACAGACACTACCCTGAACAATAACTCCCCTGTATCTAAACCTGCCAACCCCTCCAACCCACAAAACAAGTAGAATTCTGCTCTATCAATGTCAGGAGCCTTGTAAATAAAGTTCAAGAACTCCATGCCTGGATAGCTAACTATACTCCTGACATAGTTACCCTAACTGAAACATGGTTAAAACCACACCATCTGGACAGAGAAATCATCCCTCCTGGCTATAATACCCTTAGATTAGATTGACCTAAAAGAAAAGGAGGATGAGTCTCCATACTCTACTCCAATAGTCTCTCCCATATCAGTCCCACACTAGACTTACCCTCCTCACCAGCTGAACTCCTACTGACCAACTTCAAACTTAACAGTTTCAACACCATAACTGTCACAACAATCTATATTCCTCCTGGTAATAATATTAACATACTTGAGAACATCCTATCTCACCTCTCACATACCATCCACAATGAAATAATTATACTGGGAGATGTTAATATTGATTGGCTTACAATACAAGCTCCCAACACTACTTCCTGTATAAACCTACATGGGTTTGAGCAGCTAATCACAACCCCAACCTATATTAACAAATCTTACCAACCTAGCTCTCTTCTTGACTGGATATTGGTCTCCCACCCTTAAAACTATCATAACACCCAAACCCTTCCAAATGCCCTCAGTGACCACTGCCCTGTAACAGTTACCAGACATACTCCTCACCTTACCAAACCTAACAAATTTATTACCATCCGCTCACTTTCTCATTTCTGTCCTAACTCCTTTATTCACCAACTCTCCAAAATTAACTGGTTTTACCTCACCACTCTTCCTTTAGATGAAGCTGGCCACTCCTTAAACACTACATTCCTAAACATTCTTAACTCCCTTGCTCCTCTTCGCACAATTAGAATCAAATCTAATACTGCTCCCTGGCTCACTAAATCTACCAGAACCCTTATGAAAGACCGGGATAGGGTTTGGAAAATGTGGACTAAAACTAGGAACCCGTCTCTTCTTCAGAAATATAAAGAACTCAGAAATAAATAAAAAAAATCATCTATTATGACAAAATAAACTTCTATGCCAGTCCTCCCCTCTACTCTTAAATCAGACCCAAAGAAATTCTGGAGCTCTGTTAAACAGACTTTTCATCCAGGAAACCCATCCTCTCCTAACCCATGTCCCAATGCAACACCTGAAGACATAGTCAACAAATTTAACAATCATTTTTAAAATTCAGTAACCTCCATAATAAATCCCCCCCCCCCCAGAAACAACAATAGCACCCCCACAAACTCTATACCTCTTCCAAACCCTCCTAACTCCTTCTATCTAAAAGCAGTATCAACTAACTATGTAAAGTCATTACTCTCTAAACTTAAACCTTGCTCCCCATCTGTTGACAAGCCACCCTCTTACTTCCTGCAGATTGCCTCTGAACCTCTTGCCTATCCTGTATCCATCTTAATCAACAGATCCATTTTGGAATCCTATGTCCCCACTGTGTGGAAGAATTTCTTTACTCTACCCATTCACAAAGGGGGCAACTCCTCAGACATATCCAACTTCAGACCGATTGCCATACTCCACTCTCAAAAATCCTAGAGAAATGCATTCACAAGCAGGTAATGCATTACCTTCACCAGGAAAACCTTCTCACACCCACACAGCATGGTTTCCGTCCCAAGCATAGTACAACTACTGCACTCATATCATTCATCAACATAGTCACCCTAGCTTGTGATAACAATAAACTTGTCTCATGCCTATTCCTTGACCTTTCTAAAGCCTTTGACACTGTCTCTTACCCACTCCTCGTAAATAAAATCACTATCTTACATTTCTCTCCCCCTACTATCTCCTGGTTCTCTAGATATCTCTCAACCCACCAGCGATCAGTTAAATGGCTCTCTGCACTATCCTCCCCTCTCAATGTACAAATGGGGGTCCCCCAAAGGTCCATACCTGGACCACTACTCTTTAATATTTTCACCAACTTGCCTACTCCTCTTGCCCCCAGTCATCTCTTGTGCAATATGCTGATGACTCAACTGTTATAACCATTGCTGACATCCCAACTGACCTCCACTCATCTACCCAGGCATCCTTCCACACCATTGAGTCTTGGCTTAGTGATAACAAAGTAATACTTAATCCAAAAAAGAGCTAAGCTCTTACTCTTCCTCCCTAAAAACATCACCACACTCAAAAGTACATTTACTATCTTATCCTGCAACAACACTATAATTTCAGCTGAATCTAGTACTAAATTGCTAGGTGTTACAATAGATGATCAGTTTAAGTTTGATCTCCATATTACTAAAGCGGTAAAAAGAATTCATCAGGAACTTGCACACCTTTTCCGTAGCAAGAAATACTTAACTAACACTGCCCAAATAACTCTCTCCCAGGCTTTATTACTCCGAACATTCCTGTGCAGCTGCCACATATTCACAAACCTAAGTTCTACACTTATTTCCAAGCTTGAAACTACCTATAATAAGATCACCAGATTTGCAGCTAACCAAACCTACAAGTCACACCACTGCTTAGCAATACAGCAACTAGACTGGCTAGAATTCCCTCAGCTGCTCCAACTATACTAAATACAAATCATCCACTCTATCCTCTATCTACCCTTTTTCTGCCCCAGCCTCTCCACTATCATATCCAAATATTCCCCTGCGAAGGCACTACACAGCTCAAATCAAGAATTATTAGACATCTACAAATCCAAAACCAAAAATAGGCTGCCTTCTCTATAACAATAACCCAGCTATATCCTGGAACCAACTCCCCTTGGAAATAAAATCCTTCCAGCATAGCAAAAGTTTCACATTAGCCACAAGGAAATACCTAAAAACAAAACGGTCTTGCCACTGTAGCCAACCACCCTGAAACTACCATCCTTTCTCCTATTTCACCATCTCACTCTTAATGTATCTCTAACGCTATTCCCCTGCCTCTTCTACCTCCTCGCTTCCTCTATCTCTAGCCACTCTTAATTCTTACAGTCTCAAAACAACCTACCTGTCTAGTCTGTCTCCTATACTCTGCCACCCCTACATCTCCTACTAGCCATTCCTACTTTCCTTTCTTGTTTTCAAGCTTCTATACAACTAGATTCTACCCACTTTAAATAAGCATCTGCATAACTATTAACTCATTTTGCTGTAAGCAGCTAAAATAATATTGTAACTAGTCACATTTTCTTCTGCTAATTGTTTAAAACCTTGTTTTATAACAACTCACATACTTGTCTGCCAATTGTTAATACTCTGTATAATTGAATTGCCTGAGGAGCTTTTTTTTTTCTCCAGGTCTCTTCTTGTAAGATCCTATAGCTGATTGTTACTACTATGGTACTAAAATTTAATAAATTGTTTTCTAGTCCAGAGGAGCTTTTCTCCCCGGGTCTCTGCTGTAAATGAGCCAAAAGCTCAGCCAGACTAAGCCGGTTAACAAATGTAAAATAAAATAAATAAATAAGACACTATCTAGTACTAAATTGCTAGGTGTTACAATCACTGACACACAGGTTAAAACAGCCCTATCCAAAGCCAAAAACACTGCTTTAATGGGACCGGATGGTGTCCCAGGCTGTGTTTTATACAAACTCCAAAATGAACTAACCCCTCACCTAAACACACTGTTTAAACTCAGCCTCTCTACAGGCTATGTACCCATAGAGTGGTGCACAGCAGCATTTATCCTACTCCACAAAGGTGGAGCCGCAACGGACCTCGGGAACTATCACCCAATAAGCCTGACTAGCCTGGTCTGCAAGGCTATGGAGCGCATCATCATGGAACTCATTAACAGAGACATTGGGAACCTCCAAACATTGGACCCTACCCAGTTTGGCTTTGTTAGGGGTAGATCATGCCTCCTAAACCTGGTGGACTTCTTTGAGACAGTTACCAAGGCTTTAGATGAGGGAAAGGAGGTCCACACAGCCTACCAAGAAATCGCAAAGGCTTTCAACACCATTCCCCATTCTGGTATTATAGACAAGCTCATCAGTCTGAACATAAACCCCTATGTCACAAGATGGTTTGCTAGTTGGCTCATGGATAGAACCCACACGGTGAGAGTTGCAGGCTCTAGGTCTGACTCTAAACCGGTTACAAGTGGCGTCCCCCAGGGATCAGTCCTGGAACCCCTCCTGTTCGGTATATACTTCTCAGAGGTAGAGGCAAGCACAGGAGGACTATGGCTAACCAAGTTCACAGACGACTGCAAACTGGGGGCCATAAGTGACTCTCTGGCTGATGCAGACATCCTCCAGAAGAGTCTCACTGAGACGGATACCTGGTGTCAAAATCATGGTCTCAAGCTAAATGCCAAGAAGTGCATAGTCATCCCCTGTGGAAAAAACAAAGTACCCACAAACTACCACATACATGGTAGTCCCCTAAATACAGAAAATATAATAAGGGATCTGGGGACCCAAGTAGATAGTAATCTCTCCTTTGATAATCATATTGCCAAGGTGGTTAGAAAATCCTTCTCTGTGGCCCACCTAATCACAAAAGGGTTCGCATCTAGAAAAAAAGAGGTTATTGTGCCCCTGTACTCATCACTCATCAGACCTATCATAGAGTACAACTCCCCATTTGGGATGTACCTTACAAGACACCTGTAACAGCTGGAAAGACCACAGAAGTACCTCAACAAGAGGATTACTGGCCTCAAATAGATGGCCTATGCAGCCCGACTGAAGAACCTCCAGCTGTACTCAGAGGTGATCTTTGCCTGACATACAAGGCCATGTCCAACCCAGTATTGATGGACATGCTCCACCTAAAAAAAAAACAAATAACCCAACAGCCACATGCTCTAGGGATCTAAACCTCACCACAATGATAAATAGGATATGCTGGAAGGTATAGATTCCTGTCCCAGAGACTCCATATGCTTTGGAACAGGATTCCAATCTACATTAGGCAGAGCCCCTCACTAACTCTTTTCAAGGGAAACCTTGACGTGTGAATGGGAAACAGAAAATTTACCCCGGGGATCACTGCAGTGGCTCTACTGGACAGAGGCATAGGGAATTAATGGCTCTGCTGGACAGAGGCACAGGGAACTAATCTAAGGGGGTGGCGAAAGCCAACATATTCTGGTTAGGCTTACAGATGCCCTTGGGCAGACAGCCTAGTACTTACCTATGAACCTATGAACTATTAAGATAGCTTTATGAACTGTTAGATAAATATATGTTTATTTTCTGACTGTGAGTGTTTAAATGTTTTAGTGTATCTTGTTACTGAAGATGCTTTGAATTATGATTGTAAATTATGATGATGGTGGTTATTATTATTATTATTATTATTATTATTAGTGGCATAAATGACTAGTATTTTCAGACCAGCCCACCTTTGATACAAATCTGCTGTTCATTTTACAGACTCATCTTCATTTACTGGGAAAATCAGTAAAGCAAAAGAAAGTATACTTCAGGAACCAGTCGCTCTGTAACACCCTGGGAGGAAATCCATGTCCTCTTGTTACAATAACAGCTCTGCCAAAGTTGAAGTCCCAGCAAAATGTACATCAGTTCCGTAAGTAAAACTATAAAATGGTGTGTTTTCATTACTTAGTTTAGTGTTATGGGACCATTGCCTAACAAAGGATTTAGTGGCATCATTTGCATCTCTCATTGTACCATTATGCAGATGTCAAGAGCAGCTATGAATGTGACTGGGAGAATGAAAACATCATGCAAACGTAATACATAAATAGATTAAAAGGTCAGATGCTGCATATCTGTGAAGTGCAACCTGTTGTTGAAAAAATGTGGTTAACAATGAGAAAAACAGAAGATGGATATAATATCAGTTAACTACCCTTCAGCTGTAAGGGAAAAGAGCTAGGTGCAGACATTGCAACCTAAGGGTTTATAGCACAGCAGTCACAATTGTTATTGGTGAAACATTTCTTTGCATTCAATATGTTTGTATTATTTTTTTTATATTTATTTATTTAAATGTATTTAATTGCACAACATAATGAGCGTAATTCATTATTTCATTTTCTGGTTTATGCTTAATGTGTTAGAAAGTCATGGAAGTGTGCAAAAATGAACACATATTAATTTTGAATTACAAATGTAAGTACTGTTGTGTGCTTATGTAATACAATTACAAAACCACACAGATGCTGCAATGAAGCACAAAGTTTACTGCCTTCTCCCCCACACTTATCTCACATTTTTGGACTGCAGTACATCGTGCAGTACCTTCCATGTTTTTCTACACATGACACATTTTATGGATAAATTATTATCTTATCTTTTTATAAAATAAATGGAATGGACTGTGGGACATTTTCAGCTGAACTGATACAGTAATTTCAAAATGAGAAACAAAATGGAAGAAAGTTTAAGTGAGTTACAGGCAGATAAACGTTATAGCAGTATAGTCATATACAAGAAGAAGATACATTAAGAATTGCAGTGCAAGATAGTTCAGCCCAAGCCACGTTGGGACTGTTCACGATGTGACTTGTCAAGAGTCAATCAGTGGGTTTATTCAGTTAGTGGAAACATGGAAAAGTGGCATTTTGAAGAGATATGTTTTTGTACAACATTTGAACATTCACATGTTGATGAACTTCTGATTTCAAGTGGCAGAGTCAAGTTTTGGAGGATTGATAACAAATCTTATTTGCTTTCCTCTATTATGTATGAATATAAGCAAGGCTTTAAGGAGAAGTAAAGGCTGTTACAGAGTTTGTGCATCCATTTATGATTTCCCTTGGGATCTACCATTATCCATTTATGATTTCTCTTGGGATCTTATGTGTTTCTCACATTGCAGCCTACATGTTAGTGAACAGGTCGTAAAGTCAGCTCTAAAGAACACAGAGAACTACTTTTCTTAAATCAAGGTAAAGCACTGTTGCTGGTCTTTACAAAGTACTTTTTCCAAGAGCCTACAGGTCTTGTTTATACCTATTTACAATAATTGGCAGCAGGTAATGAATATGACAGTAATACAAAGTAGATCATATTGATAATAACATCTTTAAGAATGGCTCTTCTTGCTTATTTGGTCAGCAGATGACTTATTTTTTATAAATGATTTCCTAAAGAATATTTGCTTTGGTTAGTATGTTGACAGTTTGTAAGTATTGGTCCACCCAAAGAGCTACACACCAAGGTATATGCATGTCACATAGCTGTATTTAAATTGTACCCCAAGGAGGACATATTGATCCAGTGTGCCTTTACTTTACCGTTTTGATGATGCCCTCAGCCTTTTCCTTTACATTTACAGCAATCCCTGTGACTGTACATCACTTGTGTATCTTAACCAGATCAAGAGAAAAAACTTCAAAGACGATACAGGGATCACCTACCCATTTCATTACTTAGTTCTGGAAAAAATATAAGAAAATAGAATAACAAAGGTTATAAATCGGATTACAACCAGCATGGATCTATAAAGCAAGCTAATGGTGACTGTAATTGTCTGTGGAAAGGTGATGCTAATCAGTACTTTGCATGTATGATTCTGCAAGCTAATGGTGACTGTAATTGTCTGTGGAAAGGTGATGCTAATCAATACTTTGCATGTATGATTCTGCAAGCTAATGGTGACTGTAATTGTCTGTGGAAAGGTGATGCTAATCAATACTTTGCATGTATGATTCTGCAGAGAATTAATAAACCGGTTCCACCCCTTCCCTTAATTACCATTGTATATAAGCCCATAAAAGAGTTGTGAGGGTTGCAAACATCAGATTGTTTTGAAAGACCAGCATCCACAGGTATTCTTTGAAAGTATGACTGGTGCTGTTAGTGTCCTGTGACCATTTTAGAAGCCATGTAATTGCTTTTCTAGGACCCTATAACTACATAAGAAGGATTTGGCAGTCACTGCTCTTTACAGTATTAAAGAATGTGGAGATTGCACAGTATTTCATCTGGGCATTTCTACAAAGTGAAGATCTATGTTTGGTTATTTGAATCATTCTAGATGCTTTCTATATTTCATAAAATATTAAGAACTGAGAGAAAGTTTTGTCCATGTGGTGTAAAAGGTAAAATATAAAACAGTTATATCTCTTATGGAACTTTGGGTTTACTCCAGGACAGCCAGCTGAGCTAGAATAAGATATTCATTTTACTCATCCTTTGAGTTTTTTTAATGTTTTATATTATTTGAGTGAAACCTGTTGAAAGCTAATGGTGGTATGTATTTTCAGGAAGCACGGATAAGTTTATGCCTCTTAGTTAACTCATACACTGCATTACCGGGATATGTGAATAATGATTGAATTTATTCTCAAAAGCATAAACATTACTTGCAAAATCATTTGTCTGTTAGACATACTTCATGCTGTATTTTCCTTCTTTGCTATTGTCAAGTAGGGAAGTAGTAAGGGTGGATGATGTGCTGAAGCTGTCATGGTGTGTTAAAGTACTAGTCATCTGCATATTTTCATGCATTGCCGTGAATGAATGGAAGAGAAAAAAGCATATGAGGGGGTCACAGACTGTGGGTGGTTGTCATATCCAAACTTTTCAGTGCTGTGTATTTTATACTATGCCACAAACTTCAAGTGATACTACATGAAAGTAGATTTTGAATCTGAGGAGTAGCTGCATCAGATTCAGCTTGACCTAGACTCCTACACTCTGCAACAGCACCTACTTGTTTTGTGTAACACAGGTTTAAATGATCTCCTGATAACACTAAATTCTTTATTGTGGTATAGCATTAAGTCATACAAATAATCTCTCTCTCTCTCTCTTTATATATATATATATATATTTATATATATGTATACTCATGCCTTCATAATGTACACATACATATAGATAGATACATAGAGCATATGATCGAGTGTTTGAAACCCTGAAGCTTTTGAATGGAGATCATGGTACAGCAAGGATTAAGACATTTACCTTTTTCTTCACTGGAGTACGATCTCAGACTTGGTATGTATAATTTGCAGGGGGGTGCAGGGTGGCTTGCCCCCTGCATAAATTAAAAAAAAAAATAGAATTTTTCTTTTTTTTTTTTTTGAGTTTTTGAAAACTTGATGATACTCGATCATCCGACATACCTCTCTCTCTCTCTCTCTCTATATATATATATATATATATATATATATATATATATATTAATATATAAAAACTTTGCAGTGCAGTATGCACTTTAGCTGAAAGTGTTGTGAGTCACCTTCTGAAGTCATCAGCTGTATGGTGGCTATAATGCAGCATGTAAAATATTGCATTGTATTCATGCTGCTTCCACCAAAGACTTAGTATATATAACAAGGGGTGCGTGTGCACACAAACACACACACACACACACACACACACACACACACACACACACACACACACACACACACACACACACACACACACACACACACACACCCCAACACATCCAACACTCACATTCATACTTCCACCTCCTTACCCTAACCCACACGTACAACTTACAAAAACCCTCACATACACTCACTCATCTTAAATTCCAGACACCATTCCAACCAAACAGTCCATGTAACATAGCATAAATGCATAATTGCGGATTCGAGATATTCTGATTCGTGCTTATGCACTTTCGCTATTTTGAAGTTTCGCCTTTATGGTCTTGGAATAATGAAATTCGAGATTTCAATATTTCAAGGTTATAAAGGGGAACCACAGACACACATTCACATGGACCGTTATGCATGTATTTGACAAATTGACATTTCTACTCATATTCTTTAAATTTGCCTCATTTAATCGGGTTCCCATTAAATGATCGAAGACGCATTCTTTTGAATGCGTCTTGATCGAACTTGAAAGCACAAAAGGCAAAATAGCAAAATGACATATAAGTGAGTTCTTTCCCCGGGAAAGAAATTGCTTAGTTAATTCTGTTGCTTTGCCATCTTCATGACTGTAGTGCGATCTCGGAGTTGGTATATTTAGGTAGTGGACTTTATTTAATGTTTAAATTTTTTTTTTTTTTTTTTTTTTTTTGTGGAACAGTGATTTTTTTTCCCTTGGAAAAACAATTGCTGTTCTAAGCATTTGAGATTGTAAGCTTTCACTTACATGGGTACGATAAATCATCGCTCACTTTTTTAAGAGTTTGATGATTTAACATAGACCCATTTAATCAGCATGTCTAGAAGTTAATTTAAGTTGCATGCCCTAAACAGCATCTTTTAGTTCTCTTGCTATACCTAAGTTGAGCACAATGTTTCTAAGACTGTACCCTTGGTATTTTCTTATGTTTTATTAATCTTCCTGCATTCAGTTTGTTGCAAAAATATCAATGGGTCTGCTGAACCCTTGCAAGGTATTTATCTAACTAAGCCACATTATATACCAATTATCTCTATAAAACTGTAAGTATGTGCAAAATTTAAATATACTCTGTACACATCACTGATACCCACAGGAAATATCAGGACATTAGGCACCTTATTCTTCTGCTGTATATCAATTTCATATGAAACATCTCACCTTGCTTCCCAGATTCCAAACCATTTCATTCTGACCAACTCTCATTTAACACATAAAAAAATCAAATCATGTCTAACCTTGGGATTTCTGTACCGTCCAATGAATAAAGCCTGTTCCTGACCACTATATTAACTGTACTAAAAGAAATCTATTTGACAAACAGATGTACTTATTTAACCAGAAAGAATAATATATTATCCCTGTGCCTTCAAGTTTCAAATCCCAACCCATGCTCCTTAAAACCATAGTCAGTTGGAGTACTACTCTTCGTCCCATCACGCTCTTCTTCAAAAAATAATGATAAGCTATATTTTGCTCTTGTTTCTTCTTCTTTCCCCATATATCTCTGTATTTGAGAGCTTACGGTCAGAGTAGATTGTTAGAGGTGATAATACCAAAAATAATAAAATACCATAAAACATGATGGAATACAACAACTTTCCCATTCAATAATTGTTGCAATAATCAAGCTTCTTGAAGTCCAGTAGTCCATAAAACCTTACTCTCTCTCTCTATAATTATATCTAAATAATATAGATAATATATATTTAAAGGGAGACAGAGAGAGCAAGGCAATGGAAGGATGGTAATTTTATATTATGTCTTCCATTACCACGATGCATAATCAGATAAATGAAGCTTGGGGAAAAACTAATTTGTCCAGGACCATCTTGGGGGGGGGGCTTAGTATAAGGGTGCTGAGAGTAGAAGGCTGGTAGGGATGGATAGATGGGTTTAGTATAGTGATAGGGATATGTTACTTAGGCTGCGGGTGGTAATGGGTTAATAGTGTGTGACTCAGAGGAATTGAGGTAGATTTTGGAAGGGGGTTAGGTTTTATAACAGAGTAGTAGGGGAAGTAGGATCACATTATTGGTATTGTCTTCTTGCCCCCCTCTTGCTGATGATTGATGTTAGTGAGTTTTGGGATCAAGTGAGTTGCATGACTGTTTGATAAGAATAAGAGAATGGAATATGAACGCTGCTTATTCAGACAGGGTGATTGGGTACACTGCCCTGTTCTAATCAGTTATCTTGTTGCAGACTCAGAATAAAGTTATTGGTTTCTGTTGAATTTAATAAAGGTGATCAAATGTCTTTAAGTGTCTGTGTGCATTATTTAAGGGGGCTGGGACAATGATATTTGCAGAGGATGACTTTTGTAGAGTGGAAAAATATTTCATTAGACTATAGCAAGTTACCAGCAGAAATTATGCACATTCTGAAATACATTGCACTTTTTAATGTACACAGGAACAGATCAATGTTTCACGGTACAATATAGCTATTCCATATGCACAAGTTGCAATACCACTGTTTTTTTAGAGAGGTAGAATAACTCAAAATGTCTGAGAAGAGATGAGTAAAGTAATACTTTTAAATCATGACAGCTGCACTCACTGGTCACACTTCACCATTACATTTTATAGAGGAAAATAATTATTTCTACATTAAAAGCAGTCCCTTTTCTTACTACAGAATAAACACTTTATATGTAAAATTTTTATTTGATTGCTGAAGGAACTGAATGATTGATTGTCTGATTGAATAGTGAGTGAGTAGTGTGGGAGATTTCCCCCTTCAGGATTTACTTAGGTAAATGGTAGATAATGCATTTCAGAAAAGAAAGGTTTTCTCAGTGGCTTGATATAGGTACAGGGCAGTATAAAAAGTGGTGCATAAAACATGGAGAGAACATTAAACAAAGCACTGTGAAATAATACATAAAAGTGCAACTATATTTGATAGTAGGAGTATACACAGACACACGCACGCACGCACACGCACGCACGCGCACACACACACACACACACACACACACACACACACACACACACACACACACACACACACACACACACACACACTCACACATGCATGCACGCACACGCACATGCAGACACACACACACAGACACACACACCATGCACGTGCACACACACACACACACACACACATGCATGCACGCACATGCACGCACGCGCACACACACACACACACACACACACACACACACACACACACACACACACACACACACACACACACACACACACACAAAGCTAAACGTTCAAAATTGCACTGTGTATAAGGAATGAATTCCATGGTTTAATTCCCTTTAACAAAAGTCACATTTGTTGCATGACTGTTACTTCCAAACACAGTTTGAATAATGAACAATTCATGAATCCAAAACTACTTTTTATAATAGTTTAATGTTACCAGTCAACTTTAAACATTTTGACTTTGGTAAAAAAGAAACTTCAGCAACAGCAGAATGATGCCTCAGAGAGAGCAGAAACTTCTTACTCTGAAAGCTTGATCTTTGGTACTAACCCTTGTGCCTGGTTTACTTGCCAACATGCTAATATTCAGATTTCTTTCTTTTTCTTTTATTTTTCACTACATTAACATGATGCCCTCAAGGTTCTGGACATTACAAAATCTGATACATGTCTTCTGCATTGCTACCCATGTCGTGCCTCCAAATGATTGATCATTACACCAAGTGTACACTTAGATGGCTACACTTTTTTCACTATGATAGCTTATTAATTGCCTTCACTTTTTACCTTGTCTTTGCCATTTAATGTTAGTTGTTGAAACTTCATGTTAGTTTCTATCTCTGTATAGCCATCTCTTGATGAACCACTTTGTCACCATTTTTTGTCTAGCCAAGTGTTTGTGAAAAGTAGTGCAGTGTACCATACCTATTGCTGTAATCATGCTGAATGAAGTTC